>NC_091301.1:9985776-10133276 GCF_038502225.1 Cherax quadricarinatus
ATCTTTGGTGAATGTAATGAAACTCACACCAGAAAACGTTTTATTACACAATTTTTCTAATTCATTTTTGGAATGTTCGTTTGTTTAAGTTTTCCCAGTAATGTTTCCTAGCGGCCCCTTACAGCTGGTAGGCATTAAAAAGTTGTAGAGTATTTATGGAAAATTTATTTAATTAGTATCCATTTAAACATTAATTAAACTATCTATATTATGGTACTCCAAAAATTCACTTATGTCCCCATTGCCACCAGAGTAATAAAAAAAAAACTGAATCTAAGGCGCGAACTGTGAATACACGATTGAAAATGCCCTGCGGCCATCTTCACGTAATTGTACACAGGTGTACAACACCTATTAAACTGACCCGAGCCTAATCGAAATGTAGACCTATTTAGATACCAGATCTTAACAGCACCACAAATGAAGGTGAATGTGTTTGCAATAAATTTATCTTCAGCAACTGTTAGTGAGTGATGTCAGGTTCTTGTGCTTGCGTCACCTGCTCATGGAGTGGGACAGAATACAAGAAGCTTGGCGAAAAAAAACTTCTGAGATGCTAAAAGTACTAGAGAGCTTTCTTGCTTCTGAATCAGAAATGGTAATCAAGGCAGTGACGGCCCTGCAGACTGTTCACTTGGCTTTTTTTTCTCTCATGAAATGTCTTTGTGAATTCATGTGTATTATACAGATTCTTCGATGAACACACTATATAAGCAGATAATGCGTGCTCCAGCACCTGATATCACCGGCAATGACCTTATCTACCTCACATAACTTCTGCTATCTTCTATGCTTTTCTCTTCTACGTGCTGGATCAAAAAGCCCACTTGAGAAACATCTCCCTGTTAAATGTCTTAAGTTTTGCACTTGCGTCTTAATTCCACAAAAATATAGAATTCTGTGTCCTCTTTTAGAGGACATCCTAAGACCTCGTGAAATCAGCCTGAAACCTTTATGATACTTTCCATGGCTCATATCTCCAGCATCAATAAATAAGTACGAGACCACTGAGAAACAAGGTTAATTTCTCCCTGGCAAAGTTCTGCAGTGAAGATGCTGCATCTGTCGAGGTCCACACATTGTAGACTCACTACAGTGCAGAAAACAATCACAAGTGCACGGAGAGAAATTTTTATCCTCTGCATATCAAGCACAGACATAGTCGTCTCCCTTTCCGCCCATCTAGTGGTACCTCCTGCCATTCTGTGGGCAATGTAACAAAATGGTAAAATGTCAATGTGCTCAGAAACAATCATCCCTACAGTAGGGTAAGTAAAGGAACGAGATACTGACTCGATGGTAGACAAATTCAGTTATATGGAATCCTTTATTGATCTTACAAATTCACAAACAAATCATTTGTTTGTGACTGAACAAGACTACTGTGTTTGTGAAGAGACATCAATAAAAAGAAATTCGTATAATTACATTAGTATTATTGACCATCACAATCTCTTTACCATCAATAAGATCACGTTATACAGACCAATCTTCCATGAAGAGAAATAACATGACTTCAAAAGCGGATAAAACATTGATGTAAAGAAGATTACTAGCAACAAATGATACTCCCTATCACGGTAACAAGACTCTGGTGAAAGCATACTGACAGAATGTAAATAGGACGCATTTTATTATGAAATACTTCGCTGGTTGGAGCTTTTGATAATCCAGAAGGATTGCACTCCCTGTCAAGTAAATCTTATCAACCTGTCAACATCAGTACTGAATCTGCCGCAACTCTCTCTTTAATGAATGTCCTCACATTCAGTCTGAGTTAAGAGGCAGGTCCAAGACCTAGAGCTCATGCCCTCTACAAGCTGAAATGAGTAATTACCTCTCCCACACTCGCACGAAACTAAACTCTACTGAGGTCTGACCTGTGATCTTTTTGTGTGAAAATTGGGTCGACCTGTGGCTGTTGCGGCGGCTGTAGATGTTGTGGCTCACTCTCTGGTTACACAATTCTTTAAGCTCTTAAACTATAACACGTCGGTTTATCAAGTATAACGTGAATTCCATTGCCACCATAAATAGAGCATGTGTTTTCTCCGATGTGTCGTGATGCTAGACCCACGAAGCATTGCTTTTAAACCAACATACTCGTATAATTAAGAAAATAAATGGCTGCGTCAGAGTTCTCTGCCTTTTACAACAAGTAAATATTTAGATTTACCGCCAAATCTGCTAATTTATTGTGCACCCCATATTCATCTTGTGGACGGTAGTGGCTAGTTCATTGTGCACCCCATATACATCCTGTGAACGGAAGTGCATGAGCTACTGGCCTATGCGAGGCATGTCCTATCAGTCAAGCTGTGATGGCTATGCATTTCAGCGGGCCACTAGCCGCATCAGCCTGGTTGACGAAATAATCAATAAAAAAAAAAAGCCTGACTGAACTGCGAAGGTAGAAAAAGCCTCTAAATCGGTCATAGGCATGTCACAGGTGTGTTTAAAGATCCCGCGAAGAAACGGTAAACCTGTACGGGTCACTCAGCACCTAGGTAACAGTCAATAATCATGTTTGATCCAGGGAAGGGGTGGGTAGCTCCATTTCTCTGGATTAAGAGTCCTTCACTTGCATCGATTATTTTTGTTACAAATATTTAAAGCCTTGTCTATGTCGTTATTTTAGACCCAACAAAAATTGGCCAACTGTGAAAGTCATTATTTGATCAATGAGACTCAAGGATAAGGGTATTCTTGCCTTACGAATTTACTAACCTTTTCCACTCTGGCATCTGAAGCGGTAGATCATAATGAAAAAAACAACATTGTACATGAACATCAGTCAGGCTTTTGACATAGCTCCACAATGACTGATAAATAAGGCAACTGTACACGGCGCTAAAGAAGCTCTATCCAAGATAGAGGCATGACTGACTGATAGTCAACAGAGGGTTTGCATCATCGGAGAAAAAATCAGAATGGGGACCCGTTACAAGTGGTGTTCTGCATGACTCGATACTGAGCTCCTTGTTGCCCATAATCTTCATAAATGACAAAGATGAGAAAATAGTTATCGAAGCTGATAAGTTTTCCAAAAAAAAAAAAAAAAAAAAAAGGATGTGAATATTTTTTTATGAGGATAAGAAGGTGCTATAGGACGGGTTGGCTAGGTTGATGTTGTGGTATGAAAAATGGCAGATGCAGTTTGTGGACTTATAAAATGTTCTAATCCTGAAAAAAAAAATAACTACTGCATTTACAAGCTAGTTAGTACAGATCATAAGAATGAGGCTGTAAAACCAAGAAGCTGATAAAAGGCACTATGGCAGAATGGAAATCTTCATCGAGACAAATTTTCGCTTTTTCATGTTTAGAAACTTAAAAAAAAGTGCTACCATAATTACTACCACTTTACACACGAATATAAAATACTCATCAGTTTTTATTACACCATGAATTGTTCCCTCACTAGATGAATCTGCACTTGTTTCTTGGCCTGACCCTGAAGTGTTGCTCGAGTGTGCAAAGTAGGGAGGAGGAGGAGGAGGTCGTCCCTACGTGAGAGAGAACAGGTTAGCTACTTAATCACTTGGCTGTGTTCCAACAGTCTTCATAAGTGTGTCGATACTCACTTCTGTATTCTCAAAGGCAGGACTCTAAACCAAACAAAAAATATGCATATACATGATAAAGCTACCCATCTCTTTCCCTTCAAAAGGCAAATACAGACACAGACACATGAAGGTTCTGACTCTTGCATGTCAGTCCACTCAGAGCTACGAGTTCTTTTTTTTTTCCTCA
This sequence comes from Cherax quadricarinatus, assembly GCF_038502225.1. Lineage (NCBI taxonomy): Eukaryota > Metazoa > Arthropoda > Malacostraca > Decapoda > Parastacidae > Cherax > Cherax quadricarinatus. The sequence goes on from NC_091301.1 coordinate 9,989,530, forward strand.
AGGTTTCTGCTACTGGATTAGATTTTAGATTCTGCCGCTCAGGAGGCAAGCTTATTGAACCCCCCCATATCCATCCTGTGGACGGACGATTTCTTGAGTCAGGAGTACAAGTGGATTAATATCTACAATTCTCTTACATGTTGCTAGCAAATTTAGGATATTTGCTTAATATGTCTGGCAACTTATTTTCATTAATAAGATAACCTGACATATCACAGAGGTACTGTACTGTTTTTATACTGTCGTAGGTTCGCTGGTCTTGTCCCGACCCGGGTCTTTTCCAGCTGGTGACCCGGCACTGTCTTCATAGATATGCTAAATTGGTTGGCTTTCTAGACTCGGTCACAGCTTAGACAAAGTTATCGATAAATTAAATTAATTAAACGAACTTGTGATTTGTGTTGGTGTTTGCGTGTATTTTTTTTCTAAGTCCTAGAAAATATTAGAGTGTTAGGCACGTCAGTGTGTCATCCTTTGTGTCAGTACTTGTCAGGCAGTGCCAGCAGTCATCAGACAGTGCCAGCAGCGAGCGAATCAGCAGACATAAGGTCTAGTGTGTCAACAAAGCAAAGTAGACAACATCATCAGGTGTCTAACAGTGTTAAAAGTCATCAGAGAGTGTCAGCATGTCTCAGACAGTGCCAGCAGGTGTCAGACAGTGTCCGCAGGGGGTCAGCAGATGTGAGGGCTGGCGTGTCAGCAAGGAGAAGCAGGTGTGTCCAGGCTACGTGAGGATCCACATGTGTCACCGGTTACAAGAGATTCATAGCACCATTACACAGTCGAACTTGCTTCACGGGGCATGTTAATTAAAGTTTACTATGGTAATAGTGCGCAGGAAGACATCCAAATATATACACACACATGTGTGTGTGTGTGTGTTCTCACCTGTTTGTACTCAATTATTTGTAGTTGCAGGGGTCGAGTCCTAGCTCCTGGCCCCGCCTCTTCACCGGTTGCTACTGGGCCCTCTCTCTCCCCGCTCCATGAGCTTTATCAAACCTCGTCTTAAAACTGTGTATGGTTCCTGCCTCCACTACGTCATTTTCTAGGCTATTCCACTGCCTTACAACTCTATGACTGAAGAAATACTTCCTACTATCTCTCTGACTCATTTGTGTCTTCAACTTCCAATTGTGGCCTCTTGTTTCTGTGTCCCCTCCCTGGAAGTGTGTGTGTGTGTGTGTGTGTTCTCACCTGTTTGTACTCAATTATTTGTAGTTGCAGGGGTCGAGTATAACAGGAAAGGATGATCCAGTGAGAGTGGTTCCTAGTGGAGGAATCGTTCACGACAGACGTAAGTTATATCCGTAATTTTAACATTTTAAATTATATTAACGTTCACAGTTTACAGACAGTAAAATCCTTACTGCACAAATACAAACGGATATTAATTTAAAGAAAATATCTGTAATAATGTGAGAAATTAGCGTTGAAACAACCTCCCCTACTTTTCCAGGTACACAAGAATCTCTGTCTGTCTGTCTGTCTGTCTGTCTGTCTCTCTCTCTCTCTCTCTCTCTCATCTTATATTATATATAAAATATGCTTATGAATAAAAGATGAGGGTGGTACGAGAAGATGAACATACAAACATATATATATATATATATATATATATATATATATATATATATATATATATATATATATATATATATATATATATGCAATAAGATCACAGTAAACAGGTGATTTCAGAATATGCAAAACAACCACTCTGAAAGAGTAGAGAAATTCCATGATGTGAGTAGTCACGAAAGCGCTTGGAATTTCTCTGTTCTTTCAGAGTGGTTGTTTTGCATATATATATATATATATATATATATATATATATATATATATATATATATATATATATATATATATATAGAGGTACCTCCTCTAGAACTGTCCTGGGGACCCTCATCCTCGGAGAAAAGAATAAATTTGCTTCAGGGAAAACTCAAGGTTCTCCCCGAAGCTGTTTGAAAATTTTCTCCTACCACCCCCTATATATTCTACATATGCTTTATTTAAAAACAAGATACATTGACAAAATACATTGACAAAAATACAATATGGAGTAAAACAACATAGATAACAACTCAGAGCTACATCTCAAATACTTCGTCCAGCTCCCCAGCGGTGGGCCGCGTGCCCAGAACGCTGCAGGCATTTCCTCTCTGGATCGCAACACTGAGTCTCTGAAAGAGAAAGCTGGTCGCTTTGTGGTCCTTGGTTTCTATGATGAGTTTTTCACCCAGCTCTTTGAGGAGCTTTAGAGCACACTTGCCCCATGCTCCAAGGGTCTCCGACCCTATTGGGATGAAGTTATAGCAAGGGGGAAGGTCTTCATATTTCCGGGTCTTCTGGGCCTCCCTGTGGCTGGCAGCTCCACCCCTTTCAGCTACGGAGTATGGCAAGTAGGTGTCTGCCAATGTGGCAGTGCAGGTGTAGTCCCAGGCAATCTGCTTTCCATCCTTCCAGGGTAGCATAGTGGCTCCATCAGGACGCTTTTGACTTCCGTCAGACCTCTGCACTTGGGGTTCCCGTTGAGCTGGGCAACGGGCTATGGCGAGGCTTCTCCTTATGATGTCATTGACCTCCACATGTCTGGCATACTTCGCTTCTAATGTGTGACACACGAGACCATGAAGCCCGAATTGATCAGCCGTCGCCCTGCCGCAAATACACCTATGCTCGGTGAGGATGGTGGCGACTAGGCGAAGGGCAACAACAATCCGAATGGCCCGTGGGTCGAGTCGAGTGCCCAGGGAGGAATTGGGAACAGCAAGAAGGAAATCTCCTGAGTGTTGTTCCTTCACCGCTAGGAGACGAGCTTTGTCCTTTCCTGAAGCACACACACACACACACACACACACACACACACACACACACACACACACACACACACACACACACACACACACACACACACTCTCACACACACACTCTCCCTCTCTCCCTCTCTCTCTCCCTCTCTCTCTCCCTCTATCTCTTCCTCTCTCTCTCCCTCTCTCTCTCCCTCTCTCCCTCACTCCCATAACCCAATCTCTCACCCTCCTCTCTCTCTATAGGCTCCTCTCTCCATCTCTCCATTTCTCTCTCTCATAGCCTTTTCCCTCGCCCTCCTTTCTCACTCTCTCTCTCTTTCTCTCCCTCTCCCTCTCCCTCTCTTTCTCCCCCTCTCTACCCTTTCTCTCCCCCCTCACATTTCTCTCTCTCCCCCTTGGTCTTATCCCTCACCCCCATACTCTCTCCTCTCTCTCCCTCTTTCTACCCTTTCTCTCTCCTCTCTCTCCCTCTTTCTACCCTTTCTCTCTACCCTTTCTCTCTCCCCCCCACACCCCCTCCCTCCTCTAGCCTTCTGTCTGCGGTAATATATAAAAAAAAAAAAATAAAAAAAAAAAAAAAAAAAAAAATATGGGTGGCCTTAGAGGACGGAAAACCAGAGATATGGTAGACGAACCAGGGAGGAAAGACTGGGAGTTAGAGCTCCAAAAAAGGGAGGAAGAGTGGGGAAGGAAGATAGTAGAGCTTGGTAAGAAAATGGAAGAGTGGATAGCTGAAGAGTGCAGGAAGTGGGAAGTACAGGTCTTAGCAGCAGAAGCTAGGATACAGTGCTTAGAAGAGAAACTGCAAAGCCTGAAACAGATTAGAGAGACAAATGACAATTCAGATGTGACATCAGGAAATTCAAAGTCAGGCGCAGACAAGGGGATGGTAAGCAACAACGGAGACATGCCGTACACGAAGGCCCTATCAGACCCACGTGGGGCCAGGGAAAAGACGATGAGCACACTAAGATCAAGCGACAGGTCCGAAGACAATGAAGGTTTGTTATATGCAGAGATTCTAACACCCAACTGCAGTAGCAAGAGACAGCTGGCCAGGAAAGACAGTCCACTGAGAATAGAAGTTTCAGATATGACAGGGACTGAAGGCAAGAACATGTCAATGGAAGGAAATAAAATGCCTCAGAGGACGCAGATGGAGACTCAGTGGGAGGAGGAAAGGGCGAGGTCAGTTTTTGTGTACGGGCTCCAAGAAGCCAAGGGGGCCAACTTTGAAGAAATAAAACAGGAGGAGAAAAAAATGATTGAAGGCATCATGAAAACAATAGGGGAGGGCAATATGACCCAGGTGACAAATTTTCAGAGAATTGGGTGGTTTGCGAGTGGAAGGATACGGCCTGTCAGAGTAACTTTCAAGGAAGAATCAGTTCGAATCAGGATTCTGCAAGAGAAAGCAAGACTGAGGGACAAAGAGGGGTACCAGAGAGTATACCTCGACCGCGACAGAACACAAGAAGAAAGGACTACACTGAAAGAGAGGGTACAGAGACGCAAGGAGGAACGAGAAGCAATGAAAATGAGCAGGACCCAGACACAGGAGGAAGGGCAAACACACCCCACAGAATCTCCCACCAAAAGACCCCACCCGCGACATTCCCAACGCAACTGAGCAACCTATACTACAACCCACTCACTGTTCCCTCTGCCACCAACCCCCATATCACAAACCTCACCCCAACAGCTGTCCCTTATGGGCATTCTGACCCCACCCCCACCAACACATACCCCACCTACACCACAGCCCCATATAGGCCCCCACCAAGGCTCTCGCTCCCCCAACCCCAATATACTTGCATGACCACAATGATAGAAAAGAAACTAAAGGTTTGGTACACAAACGCGGATGGAATAACGAATAAACATGAGGAGTGGAATGAAAGAATCAGTGAAAAATCCCCAGACATCATAGCAGTCACAGAAACAAAACTCGCTGAGACAATAACAGACACAATCTTCCCAACAGGATATCAGATCCTGAGGAAAGATAGAAGGAGTAGAGGGGGAGGAGGGGTTGCACTGCTCATAAAACACCAATGGGGATTTGAGGAAATGGAAGGCATGGACATGATTGGAGAAAGAGACTACGTTGTAGGTACAATTCAGTCCGGAGAACATAAAGTAGTCATTGGAGTGATGTATAACCCACCACAGAACTGCAGGAGGCCAAGAGAGGAGTACGAAGAAAACAACAGGGTGATGGTGGACACACTGGCTGAGGTGGCAAGAAGAGCTCACTCGAGCAGAGCAAAGTTACTGGTAATGGGCGATTTCAACCACAGGGAGATCGACTGGGAAAACTTGGAGCCACATGGGGGTCCCGAAACATGGAGAGCCAAGATGATGGATGTGGTACTTGAAAACCTCATGCATCAACATGTCAGGGACACAACCAGAGAGAGAGGGGAGGATGAGCCAGCAAGACTGGATCTTGTGTTCACCCTGAGCAGTTCAGACATCGAGGACATCACTTACGAGAGGCCCCTTGGAGCTAGCGATCATGTGGTTCTGAGTTTTGACTATATAGTAGAGTTACAAGTGGAGAAGGTAACAGGAACTGAAGGGGACAGGCCAAACTATAAAAGGGGGGACTACACAGGTATGAGAAACTTCCTGCAGGAGGTTCAGTGGGATAGAGAAATGGTAGGAAAATCAGTAAACGAGATGATGGAATATGTGGCAACAAAGTGCAAGGAGGCAGAGGAAAGTTTTGTTCCCAAGGGAAACAGAAATAATAGGAAGACCAAAACGAGTCCTTGGTTTACCCGAAGGTGTAGGGAGGCAAAAACTAAGTGCAACAGAGAATGGAAAAGGTACAGGAGGCATAGGACCCAGGAAAACAAGGAGATTAGTAGAAGAGCCAGAAACGAGTATGCGCAGATAAGGAGGGAGGCCCAGCGACAGTATGAAAACGACATAGCATCGAAAGTCAAATCTGACCCGAAACTGCTGTATAGCCACATTAGGAGGAAGACAACAGTCAAGGACCAGGTGATAAGGCTGAGGAAAGAAGGTGGAGAACTCACAAGAAACGATCAAGAGGTATGTGAGGAGCTCAACACGAGATTTAAGGAAGTATTTACAGTAGAGACAGGAAGGACTCTGGGGGGACAGACCAGATGGGGACACCAACAAGGAATACACCAACAAGTGTTGGACGACATACATACAGATGAGGAGGAGGTGAAGAAACTGCTAAGGGACATCGATACCTCAAAGGCAATGGGACCGGACAACATCTCTCCATGGGTCCTTAGAGAGGGAGCAGATATGTTGTGCGTACCACTTACCACAATCTTCAACACATCCCTGGAAACTGGGCAACTACCTGAGGTATGGAAGACGGCAAATGTAGTTCCCATTTTCAAAAAAGGAGACAGAAAAGAGGCACTAAACTATAGACCTGTGTCATTGACGTGTATAGTATGCAAAATTATGGAGAAGATTATCAGGAGGAGAGTGGTGGAGCACCTGGAACGGAACAGGAGTATAAATGCCAACCAGCACGGATTCACGGAAGGCAAATCCTGTGTCACAAACCTTCTGGAGTTTTACGATAAAATAACAGAAGTAAGACAAGAGAGAGAGGGGTGGGTTGATTGCATCTTCTTGGACTGCAAGAAGGCCTTTGACACAGTTCCTCACAAGAGATTAGTGCAGAAGCTAGAGCATCAGGCGCATATAACAGGAAGAGCACTGCAATGGATCAGAGAATACCTGACAGGGAGGCAACAACGAGTCATGGTACGTAATGATGTATCACAGTGGGCACCTGTGACGAGCGGGGTCCAAAAGGGGTCGGTCCTAGGACCAGTGCTATTTTTGGTATATGTGAACGACATGACGGAAGGGTTAGACTCAGAAGTGTCCCTGTTTGCAGATGATGTGAAGTTAATGAGGAGAATTAAATCTGATGAGGACCAGGCAGGACTTCAAAGAGACCTGGACAGACTGGACACCTGGTCCAGCAAATGGCTTCTCGAATTTAATCCTGCCAAATGCAAAGTCATGAAGATAGGGGAAGGGCACAGAAGACCACAGACAGAGTATAGGCTAGGTGGCCAAAGACTGCAAACCTCACTCAAGGAGAAAGATCTTGGGGTGAGTATAACACCGAGCATGTCTCCGGAAGCACACATCAATCAGATAACTGCTGCAGCATATGGGCGCCTGGCAAACCTGAGAACAGCATTCCGACACCTTAGTAAGGAATCATTCAAGACACTGTACACCGTGTATGTCAGGCCCATACTGGAGTATGCAGCACCTGTTTGGAACCCGCACTTGATAAAGCACGTCAAGAAACTAGAGAAAGTACAAAGGTTTGCAACAAGGTTAGTTCCAGAGCTAAGGGGAATGTCCTATGAAGAAAGATTAAGGGAAATCGGCCTGACGACACTGGAGGACAGGAGGGTCAGGGGAGACATGATAACGACATAAAATACTGCGTGGAATAGACAAGGTGGACAAGGACAGGATGTTCCAGGGAGGGGACACAGAAACAAGAGGCCACAATTGGAAGTTGAAGACACAAATGAGTCAGAGAGATAGTAGGAAGTATTTCTTCAGTGATAGAGTTGTAAGGCAGTGGAATAGCCTAGAAAATGACGTAGTGGAGGCAGGAACCATACACAGTTTTAAGACGAGGTTTGATAAAGCTCATGGAGCGGGGAGAGAGAGGGTCTAGTAGCAACCGGTGAAGAGGCGGGGCCAGGAGCTAGGACTCGACCCCTGCAACCACAAATAGGTGAGTACAAATAGGTGAGTACACACACACACACACACACACACACACACACACACACACACACACATATATATATATATATATATATATATATATATATATATATATATATATATATATATATATATATATATATATATATATATATATATATCGGCCGTCTGCCACCGAGGCAGGGTGACCCAAAAAGAAAGAAAATTCCCAAAAAGGAAACACTTTCATCATTCAACACTTTCATCTCACTCACATATAATCACTGTTTTTGCAGAGGTGCTCAGAATACAACAGTTTAGAAGTATATACGTATAAAGATACACAATACATCCTTTAATAAAGATACACAATACATCCTTTAAATTGCAGGCATTGTACTTCCCATTTCCAGGACTCAAGTCCGGTTATATAAAATAACCGGTTTCCCTGAATCCCTTCACTAAATATTACCCTGCTCACACTCCAACAGATCGTCAGGTACCAAATAGCATTCGTCTCCATTCAAAACCTCCTTTACCCCCCCCCTCCAAACTTTTCGAAGACGACCCCTACCCCGCCTTCCTTTCCCTACAGATTTATACGCTCTACATGTCATTCTACTTTGATCCATTCTCTCTAAATGACCAAACCACCTCAACAACCCTCTTCAGCCTTCTGACTAATACTTTAATTAACTCCACACCTCCTAATTTCCACACTCCGAATTTTCTGCATAATATTTACACCACACATTGCCCTTAGACAGGACATCTCCACTGCCTCCAACCGTCTCCTCGCTGCAGCATTTACCACCCAAGCTTCACATCCATATAAGAGTGTTGGTACTACTATACTTTCATACATTCCCTTCTTTGCCTCCATAGATAACGTTTTTTGTCTTCACATGTACCTCAACGCACCACTCGCCTTTTTTCCTTCATCAATTCTATGATTAACCTCATTATTCATAAATCCATCCACTGACACATCAACTCCCAAGTATCTGAAAACATTCACTTCTTCTATACTCCTCCCCAATTTGATATCCAATTTTTCTTTATCTAAATCATTTGATACCCTCATCACCTTACTCTTTTCTATGTTCACTTTCAACTTTCTACCTTTACACACACTCCCAAACTCATCCACTAACCTTTGCAATTTTACTTTAGAATCTCCCATAAACACAGTATCATCAGCAAAAAGCAACTGTGTCAATTCCCATTTTGTATTTGATTTCCCATAATTAAATCCCACACCTCTCCCGAACACCCTAGCATTTATTTATTTTACAACCCCATCTATAAATATATTAAACAACCATAGTGACATTGCACATCCCTGTCTAAGACCTACTTTTACCGGGAAGTAGTCTCCCACTCTTCAACAAACCCTAACCTGAGCCTCACTATCCTCATAAAAACTCTTTACAGCATTTAGTAACTTACCACCTATTCCATATACTTGCAACATCTGCGACATTGCTCTCCTATCCACTCTATCATATGCTTTTTCTAAATCCATAAATGCAATAAAAACTTCCCTACCTTTATCTTAATACTGTTCACATATATGCTTCAATGTAAACACTTGATCTACACATACCCTACCCACTCTAAAACCTCCTTACTCATCCGCAATCCTACATTCTGTCATACCTCTAATTCTTTCAATACTAACCCTACCGTACACGTTTCCTGATATACTCAGTAAACTTATTCCTCTATAATTTTTACAATCCCCTTTGGCCCCCTTCCCTTTATATAAAGGGACTATACATGCTCTCCGCCAATTCCTAGGTACCTTTCCTTCTTTCATACATTTATTAAACAAAAATACCAACCACTCCAACACTATATCCCCCCCTGCTTTTAACATTTCTGTCATGATCCCGTCAGTTCCAGCTGCTTTACCCCCTTTCATTGTACGTAATGCCTCACACACCTCCCCCACACTCACATCCTGTTCTTCTTCACTCCTAAAAGATGGTATACCTCCCTGGCCAGTGCATGAAATTACCGCTTCCCTTTCTTCGTCGACATTTAAAAGTTCTTCAAAATATACTCGCCATCTACCCAATACCTCCATCTCTCCATCTACTAACTCCCCTACTCTGTTTTTAACTGACAAATCCATTCGTTCCCTATGCTTTCTTAACTTGTTTACCTCCAAATTTTTTATTATTTTCATTAAAATTTCTTGACAGTGCCTCTCCCACTCTATCATCAGCTCTCCTTTTGCACTCTCTCACCACTCTCTTCACCTTTCTTTTACTCTCCATATACTCTACTCTTCTTATAACACTTCTGCTTTGCAAAAACCTCTCATAAGCTACCTTTTTCTCTTTTATCACAACCTTTACTTCATCATTCTACCAATCACTCCTCTTTCCTCCTGCACACACCCTCATATGACCACAAACTTCTGCCCCACATTCTAATACTGTATTTTTAAAACTATTCCAACCCTCTTCAACTCCTTCCCCCCACTACTCATACTTGCACCAGCCCACCTTTCTGCCAATAGTTGCTTATATCTCACCCGAACTTACCCCTCCCTTAGTTTATACACTTTCACCTCTCTCTTACATGTTGCCATTTTCCTCTTGCCCCATCTTCCTATTACTATAACTGTAGCTATAACTAAATAATGATCCGATATATATATATATATATATATATATATATATATATATATATATATATATATATATATATATATATATATATATATATATATATATATATATATATATATATATATATTCATACGCGACTGGCCAGGATTTGAAGACAAGTGGTGTAACCAGCCTCCCGGGCAGTCGCAGTATGTTCTATGCTTCTTAACAACCATTTCCTCCCGGGATACACAACTTATTCACTGTTCGTATACAAATCAATACATCCAACTCGATGGAATTATATAAAATATTCGAAATTTAATTACTGACAAACATGTGCGTGCATGTAATGTATCCCTTGAACATTTTCTACGTACTAATACAGTATATATGTACCTAAAAAAATAAAAAACGAGTGGAAGAGGAATTCAGCCCGTGAAGCTGTGGGTCTTGACGGGCTGTAGCGGACGGGATGAACAGGCTGGCACGGACGTTAATGGAAATAAGTCACTTTGACCTTGTAAAAGCAACTGCTCAAGAAGAAATTTCTTGCCTAGCTGGTAGTAATAATTTATCACAAGTTATATACACAGATGAATCTAAGCAAGAGTCTTCTGGCAGGGCTGCATCTGCTCTTGTTGTCACCTCCCTTGTTAAGAACGATATTAACTTTGTTGAGTTAGACATAAGAATTAACAACTGGGCGTCTACACTGCAAACTGAATTGCTTGCCATCCTAATGGCACTAAAGCTAACTCATGACACAGAGCTTGATTCTATCATTATTACTGATTCTATGTCATCACTGAAGGCTCTTGACTCACACAATGACTAGCAACATGTTCACTGGAGAAGCCAGGTATAGATACTCAAAAATCCGGGAAAAGGTAATTAATATACAATTGCTATGGATCCCATCACACATTTGATTACTCCTTCATGATAAAGTTGATATGTTAGCCAAGAAGAGTACCCAGAAGGAGAATGTAGAAGAAAACTTCGGTATATCTGTGTCTACCATTAGGAATGCAATTAGAAGCCTGAGTAGATCTATAACCCACTGTGATACCATGAACGTAAATAAGTTCGTTTATTGAGCAACTTCCATTGTGAACAGACTGACTAATGTTGTAACCAGGTTTAGGCTTGGTTACAAGTCCTTCTGGCAGTTTGGGAGACACACAGATGATGATCAAACTAAATGCAAAGCATGTGGGCGGCGCTATGTTCACTCTTGAACACAATATGCTCTATTGTCCACTCATTGAGGAATACAGAGACAGACAGTATAATAACGTATGTGACATGTCAAGATATCTTATTAATGAAAATAAGATACCAGATATATTAAGCAAATTTCCTAAATTTGTTTATAACAGATAAGTGAACTGTAGATATAAATGCAGATGTACTCCTGTTAATTCTTATGGGGCCTAGTTCCTAGGCCTTTTGTGTATCCATGTGCTCTTGCGCTACCGTCCAAAGAATGGATATGAGGTGCACAATAAACTAGCCACCTCGGAGGCAAAATCTAATCTGTTTTTTTTGGGGGCGATGGGGTTATCCTGGGTAATTTACACATGTTGCAATGTATGATAATTGCAATCGCCTAAATTTATATAACTGTGCTTATGTGTACCTGTACCTAAATATACATACTAGGCGGGAGAGGACGGAGACGGGGGGGGGGGGCAGGGAAGAGGAGAGGACCAGGTTACCTGGAGGTTACCTGGAGGTTATTCCGGGGATCAACGCCCCCGCGGCCCGGTCCATGACCAGGCCTCCCGATGGATCAGGGCCTGATCAACTAGGCTGTTACTGCTGGCCGCACGCAGTCCAACGTACGAGCCACAGCCCGGCTGATCCGGCACTGACTTTAGGTATCTGTCCAGCTCTCTCTTGAAGGCAGCCAGGGGTTTATTGGCAATTCCCCTAATGCTTGATGGGAGGCTGTTGAACAGTTTTGGGCCCCGGACGCTTATGGTGTTTTCTCTTAGTGTACCAATGGCGCCCCTACTTTTTATTGGCGGCATTTTGCATCGCCTGCCCAGTCTTTTACTTTCGTAGGGAGTGATTTCTGTGTGCAGATTTGGGACCATTCCTTCCAAGATTTTCCAAGTGTAGATTATGATATATCTCTCCCTCCTGCGTTCCAACGAGTACAAGTCAAGTGCTTCCAAGCGTTCCCAGTAGTTAAGGTGCTTGACAGAACTTATACGTGCAGTAAAGGATCTCTGTACACTCTCTAGATCTGCGATTTCACCTGCTTTGAATGGAGATGTTAATGTACAGCAGTATTCCAGCCTAGAGAGAACAAGTGATTTGAAAAGGATCATCATGGGCTTGGCATCTCTCGTTTTGAAAGTTCTCATTATCCATCCTATCATTTTCTTTGCACGTGCGATCGTGGCACTGTTGTGATCCTTGAAAGTGAGATTCTCAGACATTACTACTCCCAGGTCCCTTACATTATTTTTCCGCTCTATTGTATGGCCGGAGTCAGTAGTATACTCTGTTCTAGTTATTATCTCCTCCAGTTTTCCATAACGGAGTAGTTGGAATTTGTCCTCATTGAACATCATATTGTTTACCGTTGCCCACTGGAAAACTTTGTTTATATCTTCTTGGAGGTTAACCGCGTCCTCAGCAGATGACAGCCTCATGCAGATCCTAGTATCATCCGCAAAGGATGGAGGGTGGGGATGGTGGGTGGGCAGGTGGGGAAGGAGGGTGGGCAGGTGGGGATGAAGGGTGGGCAGGTGGAGAAGGAGGGTGGGCAGGTAGGGAAGGAGGGTGGGCAGGTGAGTAAGGAGGGTGGGCAGATGGGGATGGACAGGTGAGGAAGGAGAGTGGGCAGGTGAGGCAGGAGGGTGGGCAGGTGGGGAAGGAGGGCGGGCAGATGGGGAAGGAGGGTGGGGAAATGGGGAAGGAGGGTGGGCAGGTGGGAAAGGCACACTAAGAGGCACACACAGTGTTGTCAACAATGAGCTGTGTATACCCTTATCATTAATCATGTTGACAGCCTTCCATTTTAAAGCGGTATTTACCGGACACACAAGAGTAACAGTAAGACCTTAATTTGTTGTCAAGACATTGATGTAATGTGTCCACACTAGCAACATATAATTATCTTTAATGTATACATCGTGAAAACTCCTGCACCAGACTCAAGATGTAACATTTACCAATGGAATTAATCCTTCTTAAAGTATGAAGTATGACTAGTTAAAAATACGATGTGATAGAAATTTTAACTGACCACCTCCATCTCTGGTGTTGTAATACACACACACACACAATATATATATATATATATATATATATATATATATATATATCTATATATATATATATATATATATATATATATATATATATATATATACCGGATACTGAAGAGAGAAAGGGCGAGAGAGATACAGAGGAGACAAAAAAAAACCAGAAACAGAAAAAGAAAGAGACAGAGACAAACAGAAAGATATATTAGTAAGTCAAGGGAACGCAACGAAATTCCTTAACATTCTATTAAAAATAGTAAACAGTAATCAATGCGGTGTCAGCAAGACAGCTTCCCCCCAAACACACATTATTGCAAGTTGCAACACACGGGAAGGTCAGAGAATGTAATCAACACCTGCTCCCACACTTCACTGCTCACTGACTCTCTAGCACACATTGGCCGCGACTTCAAGTTTTGGTGCATGGACGGTGTTCAGTTCTCTAAATCATCTGCAGGCAGCTATTATTTCGCGGGAAGATCACTGAGGGTTATCATCTGCGTTTTTGACGATTTATCGAGGTTGTGGACCTCTAAAGTATGTGGAATCACAATGTGTATGCGTGTATTTATATATGGTTGTAGGGGGTCGAGTCACAGTTCCTGGCTTGGCCTCTTCACTGGTCGCTACTAGGTTCACTCTCTCATGGCTTCAAGAGCCTTATCGTACCTCTTCTTAAAGCAATGTATGGATCCTCTCTGTACCACTTCACTCTCTAGATTGTTCCGCTTCCTGACAACTCTAAGGCTGAAGAAATACTTCCTAACATCTCAATGGTTCATGTGTGTGTGTGTGTGTGTGTGTACTATATACTCACTTATAATTGGTTGCATTGGTCGTGTCCTAGCACCTGGCAATTAGCTTCTAGTTCCTTGGAGTGTATGTGTGTACACGCATGTTGTCATCTTGAAGTCACGATTAGAGAAAATGCTTCTAACATTATCCTGGTCGCTCTTGATGTATTGAATTTGATGATCGAGCACGCACGCACACACACACACACACACACACATACACACACACACACACACACACACACACACACACACACACACACACACACACACACACACACACACACACACACATGGTAACTAACTAACTAACTAACACACACACACACACACACACACAGGATGTTCCAGAGATTGGACACAGTAACAAGGGGACACAGTTGGAAGCTGAAGACACAGATGAATCACAGGGATGTTAGGAAGTATTTCTTCAGCCACAGAGTAGTCAGTAAGTGGAATAGTTTGGGAAGTGATGTAGTGGAGGCAGGATCCATACATAGCTTTAAGCAGAGGTATGATAAAGCTCACGGTTCAGGGAGAGTGACCTAGTAGCGATCAGTGAAGAGGCGGAGCCAGGAGCTCGGACTCGACCCCCGCAACCTCAACTAGGTGAGTACAACTAGGTGAGTACACACACACACACACACACACACACTGAAACCCAACCTTCCCAAGCGATGTTAATTAATATTTGAGATAACATCGATGACTGTGAAAACATTTAACAATCATTATTTCACTGAGAATGTGACCTCAAGGACGCGAGACTCGTGACTGTCAGGTACTACCAGGGCAACGACAAACACCAACAGGAAAATATTTAACCTTACAAAAAATAAAGTTCAAACTTTATTATAGTGTGTTCATTTTTTTAAAATCTGTAGTAGGCATCTACACGCTAAAATGAGAGTGACTAGTTTAAGGCGTTCATGAGATATTAAAGGAACTCGCTTCACACGGCGAGGGCCCGGGTTCGATTCCCGGGAAGGGTAGAGACATTGGACGTGTTTAATTACACCGGTTGTCTATGTTCACCCATCAGCAAAATGGGTACCTGGGTGCTAGTCGACTGGTGTGGGTCGCATCCTGGGACAAAACTGACCTAATTTGCCTGAAATTCTCTGCATAACAAGGGACTTTCTATACAGTAGTATATCATTTTTGTCAGCTAGGCCTGTATACCTTGTACATGTACTTGTAGAAATACAGATTATTATTATTATTATTATTATTATTATTATTATTATTATCATTCAATCTTGTCCCCCAGGATGTGAGCCACACCAGTAGACTAACACCCAGGTGCCTACTAGGTGAACAATGACAGTAGGTGTAAGGAAACATGTCCATTGTTTCCACCCGACCGGAAATCGAACCACGAACACTCAGTGTGTGAGGCGAGAGTTGCCTACCAGGCCACGGGGCACCTAACTGTAATTATGTACCTAGAGTTAGTCGACTGCTGTGGTAGGTCACATCTGGGAGAGGACTGAAGAATCCAATTGAAAATTCAATTCAATTCAAGTTTATTCTCTATAAGGGTTACAATGTGGGGTTTACAGGATTTGGATATTGTGTAGTTTACATGGTTTGGTGGCCCGGTGGCCTGGTGGCTAAAGCTCCCGCTTCACACACGGAGGGCCCGGGTTCGATTCCCGGTGGGTGGAAACATTTCGACACGTTTCTTTACACCTGTTGTCCTGTTCACCTAGCAGCAAATAGGTACCTGGGTGTTAGTCGACTGGTGTGGGTAGCATCCTGGGGGACAAGATTAAGGACCCCAATGGAAATAAGTTAGACAGTCCTCGATGACGCACTGACTTTCTTGGGTTATCCTGGGTGGCTAACCCTCCGGGGTTAAAAATCCGAACGAAATCTTATCTTATCTTATCTTATAAAATACTAATTACAGAGGGGGCCACTAGGGCACCTAGCATGGCTAGGCATTTCGGGCAGACTTAGATTAATTCTTAACATTAAATCCTTACAGATTATGGTATTAAGTCTAGGTGACTACATTATAATTTGTGAGTTTAGCAATGTGAATGCTTTTGTTTTGGCACAATACAAGGTGTCTATATTGGAGTATCATAGGCAAATATGACTAGTTAGGATTCATTATTTTAAGATTAAGATTAGTATTTCTGTGTTTATAGTCAGTGGGTGAGTGAGTGTAATTGTGAACCACCAGGTGATTATCATGTAGTTAGTTGTCGGGGTGTATCAGGGAGATAAGATGTTTTCTAACTGTAGTTTTGAAAGTGATGAGTGTGTCTGCAGTTCTAGAGTTTTCAGGTAGGGTGTTCCAGATTTTAGGTCCTTTGAAATACATTGAATTTTTGTAAAGGTTTAGTCGGACACGAGGAATGTCATAGAGATGTTTGTGTCTGGTGTTATGCCTGTGGATCCTGTCACAACTATCAAGAAAGCACTTTAGGTCAAGGTTAATATTGGAATTTAAGGTCCTGTAGATGTAGATTGCACAGTAGTAAGTGTGGATGTTTTGAACAGGGAGTAAGTTTAGATCTATGAAGAGTGGGGGGTGTGTTGCCAGGGATGGGATTTAGTGATTATTCTTACTGCGGCTTTTTGTTGGGTTATTATTGGCTTTAGGTGTGTTGCTGCAGTTGAACCCCAAGCACAGATAGCATAGGTGAGGTATGGATATATAAGTGAATGGTATAGTGTGAGAAGGGCAGTTTGCGGCACGTAGTATCGCATCTTGGAGAGGATCCCCACCGTTTTGGATACTTTTTTTTTTGTTATGTGTTGGATATGGGTGCTGAAATTTAGGTTGCTGTCGAGGTATAGGCCAAGGAATTTGCCCTCATTATGTCTGGCAATTAGAGTGTTGTCGATCTTAATAACGTTAAGTTGCGCAACACCTGCTCTGCTACCAAATATAATATAGTAGGTTTTGCCAGTGTTAAGTGTAAGTTTATTGGCTGCCATCCAAGTTGATATTTTGAGCAGCTCCTCGTTAACAATGGTGTTGAGGGTGGCAAGATTAGGGTGAGAGATGACATAAGTCGTGTCATCAGCAAAGAGAATGGGTTTCAGGTGCTGGGATATGTTTGGAAGATCATTGATGTAAATGAGAAAGAGCAGGGGTCCAAGGACACTTCCCTGCGGAACTCAACAATGCTTGGCTTACTTAGATTATTTGGAGTTATTGGCAAGACTCTTGCTTCACACGCTGAGGGCTCGGATTCGATTCCCTGTGGGGTGGAAACATTTCGACGCATTCCTTATCTTATCTACACCTGTTGTCCTGTTTACCTAGCAAGTAAGTACCTAGGTGTTAGTCGACTGGTGTGGGTCGCATCCTGGGGGACAAGATTGAAGACCCCAGTGGAAATAAGACAGACAGTCTCTCAATGACACACTGCCTGGGTGGCTAACTCTCCGGAGTTAAAAATCCGAAGAAAATATTATTATTTTATTTATTAAAGATTCGCCGGTATTCTCCCGGCCCCGGCCTTTTGCAAGTGGTGGCACGGCCTTGGCTCCCTGTCTAGGGAGTGTCTGAGACCTAAGTCTCCCATGGGAGCAGGCAGGGCCGGATTAAGAAGTCTCCGGGCCCTAGGCTATTCATATTGGCGGGGCCCCTTTGAGTTACGGGTAAGCGAAGCGACCCCTTCCAGCTTGGGAGTGGGGGGGGGGGGGTCGGTGTGAGCCTGTTTAAGGTCTAATTAAATACATTCTGGCTATTTAGATTAAATTTAATAGGGAAAGTACATCAAGACAACCAAAACCATTTACCAACAGCCATTTTAACTATCTTGTTAAATCATGCATTTTAAAGAGAATAAACTCAAGACAGCATAGTATTACTAGATTAGGCTATTAAAGTAGTGACATCATGTACCTATTATATTCAGCATAACCACTACAGCACTATTATTCCCTTTATAAATCACTGACCATTATTGTTATCATTGCATCATGCATAAGACTATCAAATCATATAAACTACAGAAAATTGGAGAGGAATCTCCCATACTCACCCATTAGCGGGAAAACACAGCTGTTCTGATGTAAACAAAGGCGTGTTCAGTGTTGCCATCTATGGTTAGGTTTATTTATTTTTATTTTATTTTATTTCATTATTTATTTTTGTTTTGATTAATTTTTAAAAATCAATTTTACTCTCCAAACAATTGAACTTTTTAGGTAGGGACCCCTTTGCACTTGCACCATGTGCGCAGTCTTGGATGAGCCCCTGAACCCCTTGGACCGCGGGGCCCTAGGCAAATGCCTAGTTTGCCTATGCGGTAATCCGGCCCTGGGAGCAGGCACAAGTACCTCCTCATCTTTCGGACCAACTGTCCCCAGGCCTAGCTTCTCGTAGGGAGAAACTAGGCCTCTGTTGTGTGTCATCCCCGCCCCAAGGGGACTGATGGGAATGACAGTCTTGTGAGCTGCAAGCTCTGGCTCAGGCACCTACCCTACCCTAGAAGGGCTGGGCATGGTGTCGATGGAAAATCTTACATTATTTTACCTGTGGCCCGGGAGGGCCACGGAGGGCCGGAGGGCCCGGGTTCGATTCCCGGCGGGTGGAAACATTTCGACACGTTTCCTTACACCTGTTGTCCTGTTCACCTAGCAGCAAATAGGTACCTGGGTGTTAGTCGACTGGTGTGGGTCGCATCCTGGGGGACAAGATTAAGGACCCCAATGGAAATAAGTTAGATAGTCCTCGATGACGCACTGACTTTCTTGGGTTATCCTGGGTGGCTAACCCTCCGGGGTTAAAAATCCGAACGAAATCTTATCTTATCTTATCTTCAACCCGACTGATGACTAAGAAACCAAATATACAAGTTAACCTAGCATTGAGTAACGTTTTCTTAGACTAACCATTTCATAGAAAATGTTCTATTTTTCTAAATGAGTAACTAATGAAAATTTTATGCTGCATTTCATCACAATTTCTTTTATTCAGATTAAGTAAGTAAGTAAAGTAAGTAAATAAGCAAATAAGTAAGTAAGTAAGTAAATAAGTAAGTAAATAAGTAAATAAGTCAGTAAATAAGTAAGTAAATAAGTAAATAAGTAAATAAGTAAATAAGTAACTAAGTAAGTAAGTAAGCTTATTCAGTTATACACAAATACAGTTACACGTAGCGACCAGTGAAGAGGCGGGGCCAGGAGCTAGGACTCGACCCCTGCACCTCAACTAGGTGAGTACAGATTATCATACATAACAGCATATATGTAGAGAACCCAGGATAACCCAAAAAAGTCAAAGTGACTTATTTCTAAAGCCAATACACAAGGTAAGAATATATATACCGACAGGTTTGTATTTCTCAGCATATATACGCTAAGAATTTACAGTAATGTCGCATTCCTTGGAGATTTAAGGGTCTTTGACTAATGGTGAACAGGTTACATTCAGCCTTGGTGACCCTTGTGTAATAGTTTTTTTTTTTTTACACAAATCAATTTTACAGGTTAAGAGCTGTTATCCTACCTCAGCTCATTTCAAAGCCCAGCCCTATCTAAGGTATACTATCACCCCCCAGGATGCCACTCACACCAGTTGGCTAGCACCCAGGTACATGTTCATTGCTAGGTGAACAGGGGCAGCAGGTGTAAGGAAACGTGCCCAACGTTTCCACAAGTACTAGGTATCGAACACGGACACCCAGTATGTGAATGCGCTACCATTCTAGCCATGGGACACTATTCGAATTAGTTGAATGCAGCATATTGTGTATGAATCTAGGTACATACATACACAAATTATTAAGAAAGAGATTAGAATTATGCTTTTTGCAGATTTCCTCTCACATATGCTTCCAGGAGTAGTATAACGATTAGATTTTGCCACCGAAGTGGCTAGTTTATTGTGCACACCATATCCATCCTGTGGCTGTGGACGGTAGCGCAAGAGCATATGGATACACAAAAGGCCCAAGAACTAGGCCCCAAAGGGTTAACAGGTGTACATATGGATTTATATCTACATATCTACAATTCACTTATCTGTTCCAAGCAAATTTAGGAAATTTGCTTAGTATATCTGATGTCTTATTTTCATTAATAAGATATCTAGACCTGTCACATAGGTTATTATACTGTCTCTGTATTCTTCATTAAGTGGACAATTTAACACATAGCATAACGGTGTTGATGAATTAGCGAAATTAGTATTAAATGATGTGGAACGTAATTTTAATTTCTTGAAAAAGATTAAAAAAAATCTTGTCAGAAAAGAACTGTTCAACGATTTTGAAGTAGAACATTGTAGAGGGGAACATGTGGGTCAATTAATTTTTGTATCATAATAAAATGAGTCATGTTAATTATATCTGCCGAGACAGTGTCAAGGTGGAGAGATAGCGAGACATTTCTGCCATTAGGTATATCGTCTACTACTACCATTACCGCTAATTCAACGACCACCACCACCACCACCACCACCACCACCACCACCACCACCACCACCACTACTACTACTACCACTACCACCACCACTACTGCTGCTGCTGCTGCTGCTGCTGCTGCTGCTGCTGCTGCTGCTGCTGCTGCTGCTGCTGCTGCTGCTGCTGCTGCTGCTGCTGCTGCTGCTGCTGCTGCTGCTGCTGCTGCTTCGTTAAAAATGAACCTACTCTCCTGCTTTTTCAACAATGCAATGCAGCAAAATTAAACAGAAGCGAGTTAAAGTATGAGTCACGCAGTGGACTGAAATCAGTAGAGATAGAGGGAAGATAGATGTAATGATAAGTAGTTTGATATAAATATTTAGATAACATGAGGACCTTGAGGAATTCAAGGTAAGGATAAGCAGTATTGTCTTGGTGCTGGCAACTATAGTCGGAAAATCTTTTGTCCATAATACGCAAGTACTGAAAAATTCAAAATGACACGTATAGGAGTGTATACGTTCTTACTGGCGGTATACTGCGTCCAGCAGAATCAAGCTCTGTTTATCGTTAAAGCTGAGAATAGCAACAATACTGGTAAGGCAGTGACTGAAGCTGAGGCCTCGTCTGCCTTCCACCATCAGCTGAAGGAAACGCCAGCCCAGAGTGCCTGCAACCTAACGACGGAGCTGGTGGCGGAAATCAAGGGATATCAAGAAGACGTGAATAAAATAATCGATTATGTGGTGCACGGAGACTACAAGGGTCAGACCTACAAGATGCTGGCCGAGCTGGTTGATACCTTCGGTCCACGGATGGTAAGTCAGCAACGGGAAGAAAAATCATCCGTCCACTCATAGCCGGATTATAGTCTTTATACTTTTGGACACTCATAATAGTAGGCCCTAAAGATATATTACAAATATACATCTGCATTGTATACAGAGTGTAGATCACATAAGGACCGAATTAAGTATTATGACTATGATTTGAGGATATAAATATGATGCTCTGCCTACAATAGGGTTTCGTGGCCTTGGGCAATGGATAACCCAGGCCTGCTCCTTGTGGGCACACTGAAGTACTCCAAGGTTTGAAATCAATTTTGTACCTGATTTACCCATCACGCTCCCAGTCTAGTGACCATGGAATGAAAAATAGGCTAGTGTAGAGTGGAACATATTAGGAAAATGTCATGCTCACAAGGGACTGTCAATCATAAGAAGGTAAAAACGGAGGAACGAAACGTCTTCACAATAACATGCCATAACCCGCATTGTGTGTTATATTTATATCCTTGAAGTATTAGTTTTGAATTGGTCAGTCTCTCAACTTCTTGAATCAAGAACCCTTTACCATCATTTACCTAATGGTTGTTATCTGCTGCCGATCTATCCAGACTGGATCGGGACAACTGGAAGCTGCCATTGACTGGATCCTAAAGGTGTCAGAAACTGCAGGTCTGGAGAACACTCACACGGAAGATGTCGCTGTGCCTCACTGGGTCAGGTGAGGTCACGGGGATGACGTCTGTGTCAGGTGAGGCCACGGGGATGATATCTGGGTCAGGTGAAGTCACGGGAATGATTAGGTTAGGTAAGGTCACGGAGATTGTATCTGGTTCAGGTGATTTCACGTGGATGATGACTGGGTCAGGGTACTTAAGCTGCTAGACTGTTGTAGGTAAAAGACACTTGTACACTGATTCGGTCATTTATTGTGGAAGCGTTTCGCCACGAGTAGCTTCAGTCCTTATGTCCGAAAAAGCCACTAGTGGCGAAACGTTTCCATGATAAATGTCTTGATCAGTGCGTACATGCCTTACTCACAACTTGTCGGCATTGCCGTGCCAGTCGTGATTAATTGCAAGGTCCGATTCTGACAGCAACAGCTCATGCTGAACTTTTTTTTATTCTGGCGTGTCCAGGAACACGGAATCGGCCTGGATGACTCTCCCTCGCCTCCACAAGCTGAATGTGCTGGGTCTTGGGAGCTCGGTGGCCACCCCGCCCGAGGGCATCAAAGCGGAGGTCCTCGTCGTGAAGGACTTCGATGATTTGAAGACGCATGCAGACCAAGTGAGTGGGACCAACTAATGCGTGGTATGAGAGGGTGGAGGTGTGGCGCCCTTAACAATGTGACTGATGCGCAGTTGTGCATATGACATGCTTATGTGTTTATGAGTGTATGATGTGCTTATGAATTTGATGCATTTGTACAGTGTAAGTTGTATCGAGAAAATCAAATGGTATTTGAGCATTTATCATGTTTCTTTAGCTAAGTTGCCATCACTGGGAACGTAAGGAATTTAATCTGTAATTTTTTATAATATTCCTTCCTAGACTATTATCAAAATTACATTCCTGCGATTTGATAATGGTTGAGGAAGAACCGAAAAGTCGCCTAATTTCCATTTCTAATTCGCCAGATAGCTGTGAATCTCAGAGTGCTAAAACTTTCCTTTGACTATCAGGCGGCTGGCAAAATCGTGGTGTTCATCCCGGAGTGGGTGTCCTACGGGGTAACAGTTGCTTATAGAACAGATGGAGCTTCTAAAGCAGCCGAGGTTGGTGCCGTGGCTGCCCTCATACGTTCAACCACGCCTTTCTCCATCAACTCTCCCCACACGGGGCACCAGCAGTACACTGACCTCAACCACACTATTCCCACCGTCTGCATCGCCGTTGAAGATGCAGAAATGATGTTGAGGATGCAACAAAGAGGTGAGGTGAGAGTTTTTCAGTATTCTGGCGAATTTAACTTAATGAGACATGTGTATCGACGGTGGTGTGGTGGCTGCCACAACCTGGCCAGTACGACTGTATCAATGGACAATGTTTTTTTTTTATTTTAATTATGGTGACGTTGCTGGCACGTGTGATCATCAATATGAGCCATCACTATACTTCATCACTTCACGATTATTTCTTATTTCCACGTCTGGTTTATTGAAATTTATGGAATTTTAAATGAATTTCTCATCATCATATTAATGATTGAACACTTTACATTTTGAAATAGTTTGATAAGTACAGAACAGCACAGGAATAATAAAAGTGAATGACAAACGAAGCTTTTAAGAAATTTCCATCTGGTTAATCTACTATATTATTGGGGAAGACCTAAACTTGCAGGAGATACACAGGTTTAATCCAAGGAAAGCGAGGAGTAGCTCCCATTTCTTGGATCAAAAGTCCTTCAGAATAATTTGTTTTCAACACGTCGGCCGTCTCCCACCGAGGCAGGGTGACCCAAAAAAGAAACATTTTCACCATCATTCAAGCACACACACACACACACACACACACACACACACACACACACACACACACACACACACACACACACACACACACACACACACACATACACACATATACACACACACACAGTATATATACACAGACATATATATATATATATATATATATATATATATATATATATATATCTATATATATATATATATATATATATATATATATATATATATATATATATATATATATATATATATATATATATATATATATACACACACATGAAAGTATAGTAGTACCAACACTCTTATATGGGTGTGAAGCTTGGGTGGTAAATGCAGCAGCGAGGAGACGGTTGGAGGCAGTGGAGATGTCCTGTCTAAGGGCAATGTGTGGTGTAAATATTATGCAGAAAATTCGGAGTGTGGAAATTAGGAGAAGGTGTGGAGTTAATAAAAGTATTAGTCAGAGGGCAGAAGAGGGGTTGTTGAGGTGGTTTGGTCATTTAGAGAGAATGGATCAAAGTAGAATGACATGGAAAGTATATAAATCTATAGGGGAAGGAAGGCGGGGTAGGGGTCGTCCTCGAAAGGGTTGGAGAGAGGGGGTAAAGGAGGTTTTGTGGGCAAGGGGCTTGGACTTCCAGCAAGCGTGCGTGAGCGTGTTAGATAGGAGTGAATGGAGACGAATGGTACTTGGGACCTGACGATCTGTTGGAGTGTGAGCAGGGTAATATTTAGTGAAGGGATTCAGGGAAACCGGTTATTTTCATATAGTCGGACTTGAGTCCTGGAAATGGGAAGTACAATGCCTGCACTTTAAAGGAGGGGTTTGGGATATTGGCAGTTTGGAGGGATATGTTGTGTATCTTTATACGTATATGCTTCTAAACTGTTGTATTCTGAGCACCTCTGCAAAAGCAGTGATAATGTGTGAGTGAGGTGAAAGTGTTGAATGATGATGAAAGTATTTTCTTTTTGGGGATTTTCTTTCTTTTTTTGGGTCACCCTGCCTCGGTTTGAAACGGCCGACTTGTTGGAAAAAAAAAAAAAAAAAAAAAAAAAAAAAAAAAAAAAAAAAAAATATACACACACACAAGACCCTTTGTTATTAGCTTAATCAACCTAATGCTTACATGTAATAAGGAACTTAATGATGCAGTTAGACATTCACTTTATTCATGACCTAAGGCTGAAAGAAATCGCTATCACCATCTCTACTGTTAATAAATCAAATTAAGCAGTTAACTTTAATATAAAGTCAGCATCGCATTTCTGAGGTTATATATCTCATTGTGGTGTTCTGTGTCAGGTCAAAAGATGGAGGTACACCTGACAATGAGCGCCCAGACCTACCCAGACTTCATCTCCAGGAACACCATCACGGAGGTGCTGGGTCTCCAGTGGCCTGACGAGGTTGTAGTGGTGTCTGGGCACTTAGACTCCTGGGACGTGGGGCAGGGGGCCATGGACGACGGAGGTAGGCACCCCCAAACACTATTTACAATATGCAAACTCAGCTTCAACATAGGGACCATAGATGAAAGAAAAGGTGCCTCAAACACCATGTACAATATGTAAACAGAACCTCACTTCAAGGACCATTTGATGACGGAAGTAGGTGCCTATTAAGCAGGTTTATGCAACAAAAAATCCACAGAGGGATTACTCAACACTTTAAAGAATTTACTTAAAAAATTCAAATATATTTAAAAATTATTATACATTAAAAAAAAAAGGGGGAGCTACGGGCCAGGTATAGTCGATGACTATTCCAAAATTATGCCAGAATATTCTGGGTTACTTGTTAAATTTCATAACAGTTATCCCTGAGCTAAATACACAGGAACTTAGCTTTTCTTGCAGATTTTCAGGTGTTCCCGTAAATAGGTGGATTGGCTAGCAGGGTTTAAAGCCTATCCAATATACTGTTACCATTAATGCTGCACGTAACCTTTTCACTACCAGGCAGGAATACTTTAATCCCTAAAATAAGGGTTAAAGTAAACTCTCAGCATATATACGCTGAGAAAGATTCACCTGTCAGTGTATATACAACGTGACTTTTTTGAGTCTGAGAGTAACATGTCACCTTTGGACTGACGGGGACTGCTCATTCAACTACCGTTACACACACGTCCTTTTGGCAAGCTGCCAGAAGGACGAAAATTGCTTTCTTTGCTGAAAAGAAGGTCTGTGATGGAGGCACCTATTTACGTTATGGGAATGAGTTGACAGGTAACCCTGACCTAACAGTGCCCAACACACCATGAACCTTATGTCAACACAACCCGTCAGTCACGACACATAGGCTGGATTATTATCATTATATCCATGGGGAACGCTAAACTCGTAGGGGTCATGTAGCACTTGTGAATTGCGAGGTAATCAGGTTCAATTCAAGATAAGGGGATGAAAATATCTTCAGTTCCTTGGATCAAGAGCTCTTCACCAGTGAGTGTTGTGTGGTGTTGCAGGTGGAGTCACGATCTCCTGGAACGCCGGGGTGGTGTTGCAGCAGCTGGGTCTCAGACCAAGGAGGACCCTCAGGACCATCATCTGGACAGGCGAGGAGCAGGGTCTTTACGGTGGTCTGGTAGGTTGCTACCTTTTACTAGATGTACATGAATGGTATACAATACCGACAGGATGAAAATTAGGCACATGTACATCTGGGTATCTTTATTGTAGACGTTTCGCCATCCGGTGGCTTTATCAGTTTAAATTCAAGGATATAATTAGAAGACAATGGAACTATATACAAGAAATGAGATAATCAATCCCTCAGCTGAGGGACTTGACACTTTACTTGTCACTTTACGACAGTTCCAAATACTCACGGCTGGCTATTATATAGGCCTGCCATAACTACATTGAAGATTGAGACACTTATGCAGCATATGGGAATCTTTATTCAGGAAACGTTTCGCCACACAGTGGCTTCATCAGTCCAATACAAAGAGGAAGGCGTAAGGAGAGGAGGAGTATGAGGTAATCAGTCCCTCAGCCTGGAGTCGATGTGTTCAGTCCATCAATCTTGTAGAATGTACATTCTACAAGATTGATGGACTGAACACATCGACTCCAGGCTGAGGGACTGATTAAATACTCACGGCTGGCTATTATATAGGCCTGCCATAACTACATTCTTGCTGCTAGTTTCCCTCCACAAGCCTACCATAACCACACTCATGGGGGCCGGTACCAACTCACAAGCCTCTAATCATACGATAACTACACTCATGAGGCTGGTACTATCCCCCAGGTCTACCATAACCACACTCATGGGGCTAATACCATTCTCACAGGCCTACTACAACAATCACGTCAACGAGAGTGACAAGTTCCAGCTAATACTAGAGTCGGACGCCGGGACGTTCTCTCCGCTGGGCCTGGCCTTCAGCGGCAACCAGGAGGCCACCTGCATCATCCAGGAGGTGTTGAAGCTACTGCAACCCCTCAACGCTACACAGGTGAAGTAGTGCCTGGGGTAGCGGGTGATGAAGACTTCTATAGCTCTTCAACGCTATTCAGGTGAAGGAGGAGTCGAGGGAAGACTCATCGTCTCCCTACACTTGTTGATCCATGGGCGTTAGCAGACTGTTGTGGGTGGCATCCTGGGAAATAGTAGTTTGCCTTACATAGGACTAGATATTGATATGAGTCGAGGAAGTATAACAGATTTTACCTGGAGTATACCTAGAGAAGGTTTCGAGGGTCAACACCTCCGCGGCCCGGCCTGGGATCAGGCCTTATTTTGCTCACAATTACCACGTTCCTCCTAGGCTAATAGATTTAAAGCCTGTCGGCTACACTAGAGTCATTAAAGCTGCAAGTAATCTTTTTCAGCACTAGTCAAGAATATTTAAATCCTTAAAATATGGGTTACAGTAAACTCTCAGTATACAGTATATACACTGAAAGAAATATATTTCTCGGTATATACTGTATATCCTTTTCCACCTACTTAGACCTCTTGAACTCATACTGTAGATTTTTAATAAAAAAAAGGAGCCCAAATATGTAGAACTATCTTATCCATTATTATTATTATATTCGTGGAGAAGCGGTAAACTCTCAAGGGGTAACACAGTGTCTAGGAAATGAGAGGAAATCAGGTCTGACCTATTGACCTTTATATCTAGAAGCAGACTTGAAACTGAAGTATTACTTGAGATCAGTCATGCCTTGAGGTGCTCTCGTGTATGTTACAGGTAGTCAGTCCCATGGATGGAGGACCAGACATAGAAGAATGGCAGAAAGCTGGCGTCCCAACAGGTAAGAATAGTTTCGCAACAATCTTCCAGAGACCTGATATGCCATTAATGTGACTAGTCCCAACTTATGTAACTTTCCTCTGAGCTTTTCAGACAAATTGCATTTTGTCACATTTAGAAAACTCATCAGTGAGGTGCATAAACTGTTTATTTTTTTCATCTCAGGTAGTGTATAAATTTTCAAACGAAGTGTGAAGCAAATCTTTAGGCCTTAACACTTTTTCTAGGCTGCATCCTTTGATGTTTTGTGTATAGTTGGCATTGGTCCATCCAGGAAAAACAGGTGTTCTGTTATATATTTATGAGAAAGAGCTAAACCCATAAGTGCCATATAGGGTTTCAGGAACGAGAGGTAATCTGGACTGATTCGAAGGAGAGGGTAGCCCAAATTCACTGGAGCAAGAGCCACTTACAAGCATTAGTCCTCTCAAATATCTTGAGTTGTTGCCATCAAATGATGAAGTCTTTCGTTAGAGTTACTACTGCCGAGAACTTCTCGTGTTTGGTTGAAACTGATGGGAATTTGAGGTGACAGGACACTGTACCATGTGTTCCATCTTCATCAGCTTCACTGTACCGAGTGTTCCAGCTTCTTCAGATTCACTGTACAAGTTTTTTTTCCATCTTTGTCAGGTTCACTGTACACTGAGAGTTCCAGGTACTACTGGTTCCACCACTCTGACGGTGACACCCTCACTGTGGAAGACCCGGACGAGCTGGACCGCTGCCTTGCCGTCTGGACCTCTCTGGCCTACGTTGCTGCTAACATTACCCACAGGATTCCGCACTCGCCCGTAGCAGATAAATATAGTATTCAAGGGGAAGCGCTTAACCCTATGAGGAATGGGGGACCATCGCATAGTTTTCAGTTCACCTGAAGTCTATCACCTCACCGAGGTCCCACAGTTGCCCAACTGGAATTGATAATAAAGACCATGAACGTCCTGGTAGACAATAATTCAATTCCACTTTGGATAAAATGTTGAATAATAAACGTTTTCCCCCTCTTACAAATGTCTATGATTTACCAGTATTGTTGTGGCTTCATGTTACTTCAAGATATATAGCTATTTGAAGATTATTAAATTAAGCAGCCATAAGACAAGCGTCAGAAGCCTTTTTGAGAGAGATGAGTCAACTATTTTCATATTCTTTTAATTCTGGGGGGAAGATCCGCATTATTTTTCTATTTTTTAAATTAAATTTATACACATTAGCATAAAATAATATACATTACAAAGAGTGTAATGTATATCATATCAGTTTCATATACAAGAAACGGTAAAATAATTTTGATTACTCCCCTTCAGAATTCTGAATAATTCCCATTAATTTTAATGCATTCAACAGAGCTACTCTATTAAACAGGAAAAATCAGTCACCTCGTATTTACGGGAATAAAATTCTACCTGGAGAGGGTTTCGGGGGTCAACGCCCCCGCGGCCCGGTCTGAGACCAGGCCTCATAGTGGATCAGGGTCTGATCAACCAGGTTGTTACTGCTAGCCGCACGCAAGCTGACGTACGAACCACAGCCCGGTTGGTCAGGTACTGACTTTAGGTACCTGTCTAGTGCCTTCTTGAAGACAGCCAGGGGTCTATTGGTAATCCCCCTTATGTATGCTAGGAAGCAGTTGAACAATCTTGGGTGTTGTCTTTTATCGTACTTGTGGCGCCCCTGCTTTTCACTGGGGGGATGTTGCATCGTCTGCCGAGTCTTTTGCTTTCATATGGAGCGATATTCGTGTGCAAGTTTGGTACTAGTCCCTCTAGGATTTTCCAGGTGTATATAACCATGTATCTCTCCCGTCTGCGTTCTAGGAAGTACAGGTTGAGGAACTTCAAGCGTTCCCAGTAACTGAAGTGTTTTATCTCCGTTATGTGTGCCGTGAAAGGTTATCTGTACATTTTCTAGGTCAGCAATTTCACCTGCCTTGAAAGGTGCTGTTAGTGTGCAGCAATATTTCAGCCTAGAAAGAACAAACAACCTGAAGAGTGGCATCATGGGCTTGACATCCCTAATGATGAATAAATAGGGGATGCAATAAACACTGACAAAATACAACTTACAGTTAGTTATGAACTTCTATTAGAGGACCCTTAAACTCTTGAAGGACCCGTCCCCTTCAAAGCATAAATAACTCATTACGATTGTAATCAGATGTAAACATGTAAATAGGTCATTACCATTGTAACTTGGTCAGTTATCAAAACCTTGCGGCCCGGTTCCTGGATCCACTGTGTGCCTCTGTAATCTTTTAACTACTGCCCACAAGATAGTATCGGGTGCATAACCCAGATATTAAACAAATTCTTCAAAGACTTCTTCTGGCTGTCTGTGGCCAGCTCTACCCCTCTCCACTATGAAGAAATGACCCATATTTTACACCCACGTTCCATCTAAAAGATTTAGATTTTGCCACCGAAGTGGCTTTTTTTTTTTTTTTTTTTTTTATATTTTATTTAAAACATGACATTACAAAATATAATATGTAAAACTCATTTAAGTCGATAATTAACATAATCCTCCCTACATCTAATATTACACACCACACTTACAACTCCGTGTGGGTACACCCCCCCCCCTCCCTGCTCCCTCATCCTATCACTTAACCCAACCCTGTTGGAGCTACCCAACAGAATTACATGATATGAACAACACTGTTATATACACATCCCTCGAAATGGTACTTAATAATCGACTACAGACCATACAATGCATTGCACTGAACATATACCGACATATTACCCCCCCCCCCCTCCGTGGTTATCCAACCACCCCACTATTTACAACCTAACATACTATAAACAATGACGTTGCCTAATCGAAAGTCACACAGCAATGATTCAACGTTAATTTATGTAATTGTCCTAATGGTTCAGTTACATAACAATATGTATTACATAACAATGGTGATATAGAAAAGTCACAAAGACATACAAAATTACTACAAAACCATAAGAATAAACTTAGTCTCAAAATCCAACACATGTAAGCCTTTACACATTTAAACATGCAATTCCAGTGTTAAAACAATAACACAGCTTCAACTATGACATTCAAGCTCTATACAGCTTTATATGGACATTACATAGTACTATTGACAACAGTACAATACAACATAAAATATAACCATGACATAAGTAACACATAAAGACTGTGCCTAGCACGCACCTAACCACAAAAACCTATAACACCACTGTTGCCCAACTTTATTACACTATCTGACGTGCATTAACCTCTTTACTCTCAAAACAAAACTGAATTGCAGAACACCAGTGACGAACAATTATGCACAGACATTAATACAAACATATCACATCATATCTCTGGACACCGTGCATGATCACAGCATCAACACTATGCAGTGCAAGGCACCTAGAAAACAAGTTGGAGCAAATACGTGCAATTATTATAGCAAATCTCCAAATTACAATGTCATTACCGTAAATCAATATTACCACACACAATATGTATAATAAGTATAAAGTCCATTTACACAAAAACTGGCCAGCTCCACAGGTGCAAGCACCCGTGGTCCACATATTATTCACTCATGCATCACTCATCCAACACTCTCGCAAAACTTTTGTTATCCATTACCAGGGAGGCAACCCTGTTTTCACCCCTGACTTCCCTACCCCAGCAACACTTTCCAATCATACCCTCCCCTCCCTCGTATATTACAAGTCTAATAAAACCTGTAACGTAAGTTGCCTATATCCCTCTGAAAAATCCTTCACCCACCTCCTCCCATAAATTTCCTTATTTCTACATACCGTTTTATAGAACGTTAACGCTAACACCCTCCTCTTCACCTCAGTAACCTGTTTGCCCCGCAATCCCCACACTATATAGATATAATCTGCCATAATGTACCCCACAGCTCTGATTACACTTTCCTCCCAACCCCCCACGTCGAGACTTAATGCTCTCAATACAGAAATTCCTTTACCTCCTATCCTATTTATCACCCTATTTAACCACCCCTTGACACTCCTCAGTCCATCACAAAAATATACTACATGAAAAGCCGACTCCTCCCCACCACATATCCCACACTCCCCCCCCCCGTCAACGACTCGTCTATCCCGTAGAACCACACCCGACGGTAAAATGCCATGCAGAAAACGATACATTACATCCCGAACACGAGGTTGCAACCTCATCCTACTCAACCTATTCCATATACTTCCCCATGCATACATGGGGAAAATTCCCTCTACAGGCGCTACAACCCTCCCGGCTAACAATCTACACAACCTACCTATTTTAACCTTTGCTGGCTCTCGATCCCACGCCAGAGCCCTCAACACAGTTTCACACTCATGCAACTCAACTCCTGTATACATCCGTTGCAATCTGTTATGGATCCTGGCCAAACCCCCCCCACCCACACTTTCCCTCATCACCTCCCTTTTAATGAAGACACATTTGACCCTCCGCTTTAAGTCCAGCAATCCCAGCCCCCCCTTACTTACAGGTAACATTACCACATCCCTCTTAATCCAATCACAGCTCGAACCCCACAAGAATTTAAAAACCTTCCTAAGTATGTTCGTTATTGCCGGCCCAGTTAATGGGAACACGGCTGCCACGTGCCATACTTTGCTATACAGTAAGATATTAACAACAATGGCACGCTGCACAAGGGTCAAATGATAAGGTCGCAATGCACCCAAGCGTCCCTGAATCCTTTCTACCATCCTAAGCGAGTTTTCCATGCGTGCCACAGGTAGATCGTCTGCATAAATAAGACCGCAGATTTTTAACGAATGCACCTGCCTCCTCACAACTGCACTACCCCAATCAACCCTACCCGCCCAAGCTCCTAACCCCATGACCATGGATTTCTGAATTTACCCTCATACCAGTTGCCCCTGCGAACATTTGTACTACCCCGTCTAATGTGTCCATTGACATCCCCTCCCTGATCAGAACAGTTGTATCATCCACATACCCAATTAAAACTGGCCAAACCCTCGCAACCTCACACCCTGGTCCCTCTACGTGACACATACGCTGCTCCATCAATCTATAAAAGGGGTCCTGTACGCACGCAAACAATAATTGTGACATAGGACACCCCTGCCTAAGTCCCCTACCCATTACAATCTTCCCACCCAATCGACCATTAATCTGTACCCTCGCCATTGCACCTCCATACAACGCCTCAACCCAGCCCACTATTTCTTCCCCAAACCCCTGACCCCTGAGGATGGCTTTCAATGCTTTCCGATCCACTCTATCGTATGCCCCTTGCCAATCGAGCGCCACCAAACCTCCCTCCCTCCCCCCCCCCCTTTTGCCTCCACGAAATCCCTAAGTAACCCATGCCCCTCCACCATAGACCTCCCTGGCAAACCAAACTGAGTTTTTGATACTACCCGCCCTACCACACACTTGACCCGATTTCCCAAAATCTTTGCAAACAATTTATAATCTGCGCATAACAACGAGATCGCCCGGTAATCCCGAAGCGTATGCTGCCCCTTACCCTTCGGTACCAATACAACGACAGCCGTTGCCTGCTTCTCACCCAGCTCACCTCTCTCCTTCATGCAATTTAATAACCTAACCAGAAAATGCCTCAATAATTCCCAATGCTGCTGATAAAACTCTGCCGGGAGTCCATCAATTCCCGGTGCTTTGCCCTTTCGCATTCCACTTAAAGCCCTCCATATTTCCCCCTCAGTTATTTCCCCACCCAGTGCTTCCCTATCACTGTTACGCAACTGACATACCACACTCCCACACACCTGTTCTAAAACCCCATCCTCTACCCCTTCTCGTTGCCAGTACTTCTCATACCACTTGTCAGCAAACGCCCCCATTCCTTCCGTAGCTTGTATGACCTGCCCCTCCCTGTACCCTCCTATCGATTCATGAACCTCCAACCATGGAATAGTCATTGCCTGCTGTCTTTGTTTCTGCCTACGCAATACGCACGATGAAGGTCTATCGCCCCATAACACCTCTTCCACCCCCGCCTGTACCCTCACCGCTTGGAACCTCTCATCCTGTACCTCACGCAGCCTCCCTTTAATTGCCATAATTTCGTCCATTGGATAAGTACCCGCCACCGCCCCCCTCGCATAGCAACCCCGTAATCTATCCTCCAAATAGTTAGCAAGCCCATATTTTAAAGAATTGATACGTTTCCCTTCCTTTACGTAATAGTGCTTAATCCGTTCTTTAGCCACACCATCCCACCACATCACCACATCCTCTACCCCTTCTATCTCTGCACGTAACCCCTCCCACAGCGTTGCAAATCCCTCTATCCCCTCCTCATCACCTAACACACTTGTATTTAATTTCCAATATCCCCTAGATATACCTGCTAGTGACTCCCACGCCACCTCTGCTACTACCGCCCGATGATCCGAATAAGCTACTTCTATTGTACGGAAAAATGTCAACCCAACCCCTTGAGATATATACAGCCTATCCAACCTAGCAGCGTAACCCCGTCTTACAAAAGTGTGCTCTACCTCCCACGCCCCTCCTCCAACCGCATCCCGCAACTGAATATCCCTCAAAAGATCGCGCAAGGCCGCCGACACGTGCCCCGCCCCTTTTGGTTCCACGTCAGCCCTCCTAATAACGCAGTTCCAGTCGCCACCAACGACGGCCACTGCAGGTAAACCACGTAAGAAGAAAACTAGTTCTTCACATACAAAATCCCTTTTTACCCTCACATCATTTTCCGCTGGTGCATACACACATACAAAAGATACCCGCTGTCCCATCCACCACCCATCCACGCGCAATACTCTTCCCCCTCCCCCCCCCTCACTTCTTAGCAACACAAACGGGCTTGCCTCCCTGATCAATATACCCACACCACCTTTCAGACGTGCAGATGGCAGAGTCATGACCTGAAACCCCTCCACCTCGAGCACTCTTCCCTCCTTGAAATTGTGTTCTTGCAGGAACACTACATCCACCCTGTATTTATACAGAAACATTCGAAACCATTCCTTCTTCACACTATTACACAGTCCATTTACGTTCACAGTCATACACCTAAGGCCTCTTTATAGTTTCCAACCCTTCCTCCTCTCTTCATTCATCCCAGGGCCTCCTGCCCCAGAGCCAGCACAAGGCTTCACACCATCAACCCCTCCCCCTTTTTTGCGATGCCTCTTATCGTGACTGCTTCGACGTTGCTCTTCCTTCCTCCCAGACCTCTGCGCCGGCGTCAGGACATCATCTGAGTCTGACGCCGCCGCTCTCTTCCTCGTGATGCCCTCTACATCCATGTTATCTTCTGAGGTTCCCTCACGATGAACCTCAACCTCCACCACGCCCCGTTCCACAGCACACGGCGACAACTCTCTCTTACTAGTTGGCCCGTCAACCCTGCTATGTTTTTTATCCTTACATTCCTCTACAGGCACCGCCGTGTCTCTCACCAGCTCAGGAACAACATCCTCTGCAGGCGGTGTCAATGTCCTTAACACCTCCTGAAGCTCTTCCTCTAGAGCCTGCACCTCCTCCTGCACTTGCACTTCTGTACTTGTCCTTTGTGTAGTAACAGATCCTTTTACATCACAGCTTACCTCACACATGCCATTCTCCTCTTTGGAATCCTCCACCTCTTCACTCCACAAGCACCCAGGCCCTTGCTTGCGCACTGGGCTCTCAACAGCTATCACGCTGGTAACTGGTGCTTCACCAGTTTGCGCTGGCGCCCTCCTCAGCTTCACGCACTCTGCCGCCATATGGTCGTACGCCCCACATATTCTGCACGTACGTCTCTGTCCGGCATACGATACCATAACTTGCGTCCTGAAGTCCTCCAACACGACGTAAGACGGTATGGGATGTCTCAGAGTCATCTTCAGGGAAAAGGTACCCTCCGGACGTCCCATGTAAGCA
This sequence comes from Cherax quadricarinatus, assembly GCF_038502225.1. NCBI lineage: Eukaryota > Metazoa > Arthropoda > Malacostraca > Decapoda > Parastacidae > Cherax > Cherax quadricarinatus. The sequence continues at coordinate 10,025,567 of NC_091301.1, forward strand.
CCTGCCGTCCACTTGCCCTTTTGTGCCAGATGTACGGTTCCATATGTCTCAAAAACACTCCTTATGTCAGCCTCATCTGCCTCAAATGGGACATTACGTATCTTAACCCACGTAAAGTGGCGAGATACGTCGATCAAACGCACCTTCACAGCTGGAGTAGCGTCAAGACTCACGTCTTGGAACCTCGTCACCAAAGACTCATACACGGACGTGGAATTCAGTTTGACGAAGATTCTATAAGCCCCATTCAGGGCTACACCATACACCTCATCGTCCTGGATTCCATAGGTCTCCCTAATGATTGTCGGGAGTAAGACTTGCACTGAAGAGGGTGAAATCGCCCCACGAAGCAGCTCAATACCAATGGTATTTACGCGCCTCCTCACACTCAGCGCCATGTTGATACAAGGTAGCTCGCCTGAACAGCAGAGGGGTGCAGCGCACAACCTCACTCGACCGTGGTCAGGCAGCGAATGCACCGAAGTGGCTAGTTTATTGTGCACCCCATATCCATCCTGTGGAGGGTAGCGCGAGAGCATATGGATACACAAAAGGCCTAGGAACTAGGCCCCAAAGGATTAACAGGAATACATATGGATTTATATCTACATATCTATAGTTCACTTATCTGTTACAAGCAAATTTAGGAAATTTGCTTAGTATATCTAGTATCTTATTTTCATTAATAAGATATCTTGACATGTCACATAGGTTATTATACTGTCTGTCTCTGTATTCCTCAATAAATGGACAATTTATGGCATAGTGCTCAATAGAGTGACCATATGACTGATCACATAATTTACATTTAGTTTGATCATCATCTGTGTGTCTCCCAAACTGCCAGAAGTACTTGTAACCAAGCCTAAGCCTGCCCACTACATCAGTCAGTCTGTTCACATTGTAAGTTGCTCCATAAACATACTTATCTACGTTCATGTTATCATAGTGGGTTATAGATCTACTCAGGCTTCTAACTGCATTCCTATAACAATCATTTTCATTATTTACTTCTCTCCTAATATTATTCCTAATGCTAGACACAGTTATACCAAAGTTATATTCTACATTCTCCTTCTGGGTACTTTTCTTGGCTAACATATCAACTTGATCATGACGGAGTAATCCAATGTGTGATGGGATCCATAACAATTGTACATTAATTCCTTTGTCCCTAATTTTTGAGTATCTATTCCTGGCTTCTCCAATGAGCATGTTGTTGGAGTCATTATATGAGTCAAGAGCCTTCAATGATGACATAGAATCAGTAATGATGATAGACTCGAGCTCAGTGTCATAGGTTAGCTTTAGCGCCATTAGGATTGCAAACAATTCAGTTTGCAGTGTAGACGCCCAGTTGTTAATTCTTATGCCTAACTCAACAAATTTATTATCGTTCTTAACTAGGGAGGTGGCAACAAGAGCAGATGCAGCCCTGCCAGAAGACTCCTGTTTAGATCCATCAGTGTATATAACTTGTGATAACTTATTACTACCAGCTAGGTGAGAAATTTCTTCTTGAGCAGTTGCTCTAACAAGAGATTTAAGGAAGGGATTACTAGCAATGAGCTTCTTGGGAGGGACTTGCAGGTATGTGATATTAAATGAACATATCTTCCACGGAGGGGTGAAATGCTCTTGTTGCCTACAGTGATAAGGAACTGAAATGGCTGGAGCCAAACCCAGCATTGCACGCTAAGCCCGTAGGGCGTCATACAGCGCCTGAGAAATAGCAGGCAGTCAGGTTTGATCCCGGAAAAAAAATAGGTGAAATTTCCTAGATCAACAGCCTCTCACCAGCACCAAGGAATCTTCCCTAGAAGGGTCTTAGCGTTGACACAGCCAAGTAAGTGGTTCAAAGATGAGGTCCTCAACACTGAGTCTCGGAAGCGCCGTTGTGTTCCTCGTTGATCTGTAGGAGTCGAGATCTCCTGTAGCTAAATTTCAATTTTGTTTTATAAAAGAAAAGTGGTAAAAAAAATGCACCATAATGTAATTATCAAAATGTGATCTTGAATGTCAATCATGGTCAGGGAAGAGGGGAAAAACTAGCCACAAGGGCTAGTAGGTGCTCGATCCTCCGTCCGTCCGTTGCCAGAAACACCCTACCGAATTTTGCCCGTAGGTTTACCTATACATTGTTGATGCTAAAATAAGTAAATAAATAAATAAATAATAATAAAAACAACAATAATAATTACGCCGAGGATAATAACAATAATAATAATAATAATAATAATAATATAATAATAATAATAATAATAATAATAATATAATAATAATAATAATAATAATAATAATAATAATAATAATAATAATAATAATAATAATAATAATAATAATAATAATAACACGGTGTCTCGTAGCTCCATTGGTAGCTCACTCAGCTCACACACTGAGGTCCAGAGTTCGAGTCTCCTCCGGTACGGCTGGAAAACATTAGGGAGAGTTTCCATAAGTTACCTATTGTTTATATTCACCCATCAGTAAAATAGGTACCTGAGTGTTAGTGGACTGGTGTGGGTCGCATCCTGGGACAAAACTGACCAAATTTGCCCGAAATTCTCAGCATAACAAGTGACTTTCTATATAATAGTATGTCAGTAATGTCAGCTATGGTCTGTATACCTTGTATATGTACTTGTAGTTAATAAAGATATAATGATAGTGGTGGAAGGACACAGGTGTCGTGGCTGTGTCAACAGTGTTGTCAAGGAATTCATCCATCCTCAAAACTGGCAACTTATTACGGAAAAAAACGATAAGTAGGTCTTTAACGAAATATATTTTATTACCTTTATCACCTTTGTAGGTGAAGGTCTTTTGACTGTGTCTGATACATTATATTTGCTGGTTTACATGCCAGGAGTTCTGACTTTTTTGGGTTATCCTGGGTTCTCTACACATATGCTGTTATGTATGATATTGTAACCTTCTCAAGGGAGGTTCCTTGACGCTGGTGAGGGGCTCTTGATCCAGGGAATTGGATCTGTGCTCCTGTTCCCTGAATACTTTCCATCCCCTCCCCCCACATGCGCTGTATAATCCTACGGGTTTAGCGGGTAGACCCGTGAGCCAGTGAAAGGCCTCGGTCAGATGACCAAAAGCTCCAGCTGCGGGCCATCGTATGATTAAGGTCCGCGTCAGGAAACGCTGGTTTCCTGGCAAATCTTACCTAACCTGGCCTAACTGTTTCAATTAAACCCTTGGGGGGAGTAGGATAGGATGTTTTGAATAAAGGTGAGAGGCTCTCGATCCAGGAAATTGGAGCCATCCCCCCATTCTTGGATTAAGCCTATTCATCTTTTACTTAACTGTTTTAACTTTTAGCTGTATAGTCCTTGTGGCTTAGCGCTTCTTTTTGATTATAATAATAATAATGTTTTAACTTTTAAGGTTGAAATATTAAGATATTACAAGGACCCAGTAGAAATAAGTCACTTTGACCTTTTATTTTTGGGTTATCCTAGGTAATGTACACATATTGCTATGTATAATAATTTATGTACCGTATTTTGCGGCTTATGAGACTAATTTTAGTTTCAATGGCTTGGCATTGGATGTGGTAGAGATACAGCCCACCCCACACCCCAAACTTATATCTCCCGTCACTTACCTTAGTTCAGTTTATAGGACGCAAGGAGGTTTTTGGAGACATTTTATGGAAAAAATGCGTCTAATAAGCCACGAAATACGGTATCTGTATTTATGTTAATGTAAATACCTCAGTTTATCTTATTCCTAGTATATCTCCTTTTGACATAGTTGAGTTACCCATCTGTTTTAACTGTTAAGGTTTACATAATAGGATATACAAGGAAATAGGTAACTGTGTCTGACTTTTTTGGGTTATCCTAGGTAATCTACACATGCTGTGTATGATACTTTATGTATTGAAGTGTACCTATATTTGAATAAACTTAATCTAATAGTGCTAGTGACCCATGCAGGGTTAAAGCTTCTCCTTTAATGTGATATTCAGATTAAGTTATATACGAAGGTATATTATACTGTACGTAAGTAAATTGTACGCAGAAGTTAAAAATTTAATTGTGTTTAAAAAGGCAAGCATAAAAAAGTGACATATTTTATTTTGATGTAACCCAGGATATTCCTACAATTCATCAAAAATGTAAGTCCTGCAGCAGGTTTGTGTATCTTGCCTGGTGAAGGATGTTGGAGGTGCGAGGCCGGGTGCTGGTGTACACCATTGTCAGCTGCCCTCACTGTCTTGCTGCCAAGAAAACGCTGAAAGACCTTGGGGTTCCGTTCATTGATGTACCGGTTGAACGCTTTCCAGCCGTGAGGAGCTGGCTGCAGGTAAGATACTTTTTAGATTACAGTGGTCCCTCGCTTTTCGTAGTTCTTGGCAATCGTAAATTTCGCCAATCATAGGGGTATTTTCGTATAAACATGGACTCGCTTTTCATAGGTTGACTCGCGAATAGTAGTTTGTCCGGGACGCGTACGCACGGTGTGAGCCGGGGCGGCCTCCCTACCCAGCCAGTCTGGCATTGTTTACCAGTGAGTGAAGGTCCCCCTCAAGTGCTCCTACGAAATATTTCATAATATTCCACTCATTGTTATGCGAAATGATCGGTATGCGAATGAATTTTCCCCATAAGAAATATTTTTTTTTTTTTTTTATTATCACACTGGCCGATTCCCACCAAGGCAGGGTGGCCCGAAAAAGAAAAACTTTCACCATCATTCACTCCATCACTGTCTTGCCAGAAGGGTGCTTTACACTACAGTTTTTAAACTGCAACATTAACACCCCTCCGTGCAAGACGCCCAAAAGTATGAAAAAAAAATTTTACCATATGAAATATACATTTTCCTACACACAAAGAGAAGGATACATGCACAATAGTAGAGTAGTACATGCACAATATATATTGTGCATGTACTACTCTACTAAATGAAGAATAAATGACACTTACCTTTATTGAAGATGCAGCAATGACTGATGAGACACTGTGTCCTGGGAGTGCCTTTTCCTCCTGAGTACTGTAGGTCCTGTTTGGCATTTTCTTCCAGAACAGGCCTTATCACACTGTGTATGCCACTACGATTCTTAAATCTCTCAAACCAACCTTTGCTGGCTTTAAATTCACCAATATGAGCACTAGTTTCAGGCATTTTTCCCTGTTCACCTGGGTGTTAGTTGACTGGTGTGGGTTGCATCCTGGGAGACAAGATTAAGGACCCCAATGGAAATAAGTTAGACAGTCTTCGATGACACTGACTTTTTTGGGTTATCCTGGGTGGCAAATCCTCTGGGGTTAATTGTTTCTTGGTATTCTCAATAAGCCACACCAACAACGGTGCTACAGCAGCAGCAGCAGCAGCAGCAGCAGCAGCAGCAGCAGCTGACAGTGCTACAGCAGCAGCAGCAGCTGACAGTGCTACAGCAGCAGCAGACGATGCTACAGCAGCAGCAGACGATGCTACAGCAGCAGCAGCAGCTGATTGTGGTACAGCAGCAGCAGCAACTGACAGTGCTACAGCAGCAGCAGACGATGCTACAGCAGCAGCAGACGATGCTACAGCAGCAGCAGACGGTACTACAGCAGCAGCAGCAGCTGACAGTGGTACAGCAGCAGCAGCAGCTGACAGTGCTACAGCAGCAGCAGACGATGCTACAGCAGCAGCAGACGGTACTACAGCAGCAGCTGACGGTGGTACAGCAGCAGCAGCAGCTGACAGTGCAGCAGCAGCAGCAGCAGCTGACGGTGGTACAGCAGCAGCAGCAGCTGTACCACCAATAGTAGCGATGGTTGATTGGGGCTTATTATACAACCTGGCCAGCTCGGAGACACGCACTCCACTTTCATACTTATCAATGATCTTTTTCTTCATCTCTATAGTAATTCTCACCCTTATTGCTGTAGGGTTGGCACTAGAAGCTTTCTTGGGGCCCATGGTCACTTATTTTGCAGATAAAATCACCAAAAACACTGTAATAATACGAAATGTTCCGATTGTATGCTTGGATGTTACCGCGGAGGCTGGCTGGTAAACAATGCCACCGGCGGCACATGTGAGGCTGGCTAAGGGCGCACATTGGACGCGTCTCGGACGACGAGTGGTGAGCGGGTTTTTGAGCGGTATGCGAGGCAAAATTTTTGCGATAAAAGCGAACGGTATGCGGATTGAACGTTATGTGATGCCGACGGTATGCGGGGGTCCACTGTATATATACATATACATATATACGTTTATATATACATATATATACATATATACGTATATATACATATATACGTACATATATACGTATACAGTGGACCCCCGCTTAACGATCACCTCCAAATGCGACCAATTATGTAAGTGTATTTATGTAAGTGCGTTTGTACGTGTATGTTTGGGGGTCTGAAATGGACTAATCTACTTCACAATATTCCTTATGGGAAAAAATTCGGTCAGTACTGGCACCTGAACATACTACTGGAATGAAAAAAGTTCGTTAACCGGGGGTCCACTGTATATATATTATATATATATATTATATTATATATATATATATGTATATATTATATTATATATATATATATATATATATATACGTATATATATATATATATATATATATATATATTATTATTATTATTACACTGGCCGATTCCCACCAAGGCAGGGTGGCCCGAAAAAGAAAAACTTTCACCATCATTCACTCCGTCACTGTCTTGCCAGAAGGGTGCTTTACACTACAGTTTTTAAACTGCAACATTAACACCCCTCCTTCAGAGTGCAGGCACTGTACTTCCCATCTCCAGGACTCAAGTCCGGCCTGCCGGTTTCCCTGAATCCCTTCATAAATGTTACTTTGCTCACACTCCAACAGCACGTCAAGTATTAAAAACCATTTGTCTCCATTCACTCCTATCAAACACGCTCACGCATGCCTGCTGGAAGTCCAAGCCCCTCGCACACAAAACCTCCTTTACCCCCTCCCTCCAACCCTTCCTAGGCCGACCCCTACCCCGCCTTCCTTCCACTACAGACTGATACACTCTTGAAGTCATTCTGTTTCGCTCCATTCTCTCTACATGTCCGAACCACCTCAACAACCCTTCCTCAGCCCTCTGGACAACAGTTTTGGTAATCCCGCACCTCCTCCTAACTTCCAAACTACGAATTCTCTGCATTATATTCACACCACACATTGCCCTCAGACATGACATCTCCACTGCCTCCAGCCTTCTCGCTGCAACATTCATCACCCACGCTTCACACCCATATAAGAGCGTTGGTAAAACTATACTCTCATACATTCCCCTCTTTGCCTCCAAGGACAAAGTTCTTTGTCTCCACAGACTCCTAAGTGCACCACTCACTCTTTTTCCCTCATCAATTCTATGATTCACCTCATCTTTCATACATATATATATATACATATATATATATATATATATGTATATATATATATATGTATATACAGTGGACCCCCGCATAGCGACCTTAATCCGTGCAAGAGGGCTGGCTGTTATGCGAAATGTTCGGTATGTGAATGAATTTTCCCCATAAGAAATAATGGAAATCAAATTAATCCGTGCAAGACACCCAAAAGTATGAAAAAAAAAATTTTTACCACAGGAAATGTTAATTTTAATACACACAAACTGAAAAAGGCATGCACACTTACATGACACTTACTTTTATTGAAGATCTGGTGATGATTGATGGGATGGGAGGAGGGGAGGGAGAGTGTTAGTGTTTAGAAGGGGAATCCCCTTCCATTAAGACTTGAGGTGTCGAGTCCTTTTCTGGGGTTACTTCCCTTCTTCTTTTAATGCCACTAGGACCAGCTTCAGAGTCACTGGACTTCTTTCGCACAACATATCTGTCCATAGTGGCCTGTACCTCTCGTTCCTTTATGATTTGTCTAAAGTGGTTCACAACATTGTCATTGTAACAGTCACCAGCACGGCTTGCAATAGCTGTGTGAGGGTGATTTTCATCAAAAAAGGTTTGCACTTCAAGCCATTTTGCACACATTTCCTTAATCTTTGTAGTAGGCAATTCCTTCAATTTCTCTCTCCCCTCCTTTGAACCAGTTTCCCCAGGTCTGGCCTCTTGCTCTTGAAGTTGATCTATCAGCTCATCAGTGGTTAGTTCTTCATTGTCCTCCTCCACCAACTCTTCCACATCCTCCCCACTAACCTCCAACCCCAAGGACTTCCCCAATGCCACAATTGATTCCTCAACTGGTATACTCCTCTCAGGGTTAGCCTCAAACCCTTCAAAATCCCTTTTGTCCACACATTCTGGCCACAGTTTCTTCCAAGCAGAGTTCAAGGTCTTCTTAGTCACTCCCTCCCAAGCCTTACCTATAAGGTTTATACAATTGAGGATATTAAAGTGATCTCTCCAAAACTCTCTTAGAGTCAGTTGAGTTTCTGAGGTCACTACAAAGCACCTTTCAAACAGAGCTTTTGTGTACAGTTTTTTGAAGTTTGCAATAACCTGCTGGTCCATGGGCTGCAGGAGAGGAGTGGTATTAGGAGGCAAAAACTTCACCTTAATGAAGCTCATGTCCCCATAAAGTCGCTCTGCCACGTCTGTAGGATGACCAGGGGCATTGTCTAACACCAGGAGGCACTTAAGTTCTAATTTCTTTTCAGTTAGGTAATCTTTGACATTGGGGGCAAATGCATAGTGTAACCAGTTATAGAAAAAGTCCCTAGTGACCCATGCCTTACTGTTTGATCTCCACAGCACACACAAATTATCCTTGAGGACATTCTTTTGCCTGAACGCTTTGGGAGTTTCAGAGTGATACACTAATAAAGGCTTAACTTTGCAATCACCACTAGCATTGGAACACATCAACAAAGTAAGCCTGTCTTTCATAGGCTTATGTCCTGGGAGTGCCTTTTCTTCCTGAGTAATGTAGGTCCTGCTTGGCATTTTCTTCCAAAACAGGCCTGTTTCATCACAATTAAACACTTGTTCAGGTTTCAGTCCTTCAGTTTCTATGTACTCCTTGAATTCCTGCACATATTTTTCAGCTGCTTTGTGGTCCGAACTGGCAGCCTCACCATGCCGTATCACACTATGTATGCCACTACGCTTCTTAAATCTCTCAAACCAACCTTTGCTGGCCTTAAATTCACTCACATCATCACTAGTTGCAGGCCTTTTTTTAATTAAATCCTCATGCAACTTCCTAGCCTTTTCGCTTATGATAGCTTGAGAAACGCTATCTCCTGCTAGCTGTTTTTCATTTATCCACACCAATAAGAGTCTCTCAACATCTTCCATCACTTGCGATCTCTGTTTCGAAAACACAGTTAAACCTTTGGCAAGAACAGCTTCCTTGATTGCCTTTCTGTTGCCCACAATAGTAGAGATGGTTGATTTGGGTTTCTTGTACAACCTGACCAGGTCGGTGATACGCACTCCACTTTCATACTTATCAATGATCTCTTTCTTCATCTCTATTGGAATTCTAACCCTTATTGCTGTAGGGTTGGAACTGGAAGCTTTCTTGGGGCCCATGGTCACTTATTTTCCAGAAACAGCACCGAAAACACTGTAATAATACGAAATATTCCGATTGTATGCTTGAATGTTACCGCGGAGGCTGGCTGGTAAACAATGCCACCGGCGGAACATATGAGGCTGGCTCAGGCCGCACATTGGACGCGTCTCGGACGAAGGGCGCTGAGCGGGTTTTTGGGCGGTATGCGAGGCAAAATTTTAGCGATCAAAGCGTCCGGTATGCGGATTGTCCGTTATGCAAGGCGTCCGGTATGCGGGGGTCCACTGTATATACAGTGGACCCCCGCATAACGATGGCATCACATAGCGATTATTTCGCATACCGCTTACTTTAATTGCAAAAATTTTGCCTCACATACCGCTTAAAAACCCGCTTACCGATTTTCGTCCGAGACGCGTCCAATGTGCGGCCTGAGCCACGCTCACATGTTCCGCCGGTGGCATTGTTTACCAGCCAGCCTCCGCGGTAACATCCAAGCATACAATCGGAATATTTCGTATTATTACAGTGTTTTCGGTGCTTTTTCTGGAAAATAAGTGACCATGGGCCCCAAGAAAGCTTCTAGTGCCAACCCTACAGCAATAAGGGTGAGAATTACAATAGAGATGAAGAAAAAGATCATTGATAAGTATGAAAGTGGAGTGCATGTCTCCGAGCTGGCCAGGTTGTATAATAAACCCCAATCAACCATCGCTACTATTGGTGGTACAGCTGCTGCTGCTGCTGCACTGTCAGCTGCTGCTGCTGCTGCACTGTCAGCTGCTGCTGCTGCTGCACTGTCAGCTGCTGCTGCTGCTGTAGCACCGTTGTTGGTGTGGCTTATTGAGAATACCAAGAAACAATTAACCCCAGAGGATTTGCCACCCAGGATAACCCAAAAAAGTCAGTGTCATCGAAGACTGTCTAACTTATTTCCATTGGGGTCCTTAATCTTGTCTCCCAGGATGCAACCCACACAAGTCGACTAACACCCAGGTGAACAGGGAAAAATGCCTGGAACTAGTGCTCATATTGGTGAATTTAAAGCCAGCAAAGGTTGGTTTGAGAGATTTAAGAATCGTAGTGGCATACACAGTGTGATAAGGCCTGTTCTGGAAGAAAATGCCAAACAGGACCTACAGTACTCAGGAGGAAAAGGCACTCCCAGGACACAGTGTCTCATCAGTCATTGCTGCATCTTCAATAAAGGTAAGTGTCATTTATTCTTCATTTAGTAGACTAGTACGTGCACAATATATACTGTGCATGTACTACTCTACTATTGTGCATGCATCCTTCTCTTTGTGTGTGGGAAAATGTATATTTCATGTGGTAAAATTTTTTTTTTCATACTTTTGGGTGTCTTGCACGGATTAATTTGATTTCCATTATTTCTTATGGGGAAAATTCATTCACATAACGATTATTTCGCATAACAATTACCCCTCTTGCACGGATTAAAATCGTTAACCAGGGGTCCACTGTATATATATATATATATATATATATATATATATATATATATATATATATATATATGAGGGAAAAAAGGTGAGTGGTGCGTTGAGGTATATGTGGAGTCAAAAAACGTTATCTATGGAGGCAAAGAAGGGAATGTATGAAAGTATAGTAGTACCAACACTCTTATATGGGTGTGAAGCTTGGGTGGTAAATGCAGCAGCGAGGAGACGGTTGGAGGCAGTGGAGATGTCCTGTTTAAGGGCAATGTGTGGTGTAAATATTATGCAGAAAATTCGGAGTGTGGAAATTAGGAGAAGGTGTGGAGTTAATAAAAGTATTAGTCAGAGGGCAGAAGAGGGGTTGTTGAGGTGGTTTGGTCATTTAGAGAGAATGGATCAAAGTAGAATGACATGGAAAGCATATAAATCTATAGGGGAAGGAAGGCGGGGTAGGGGTCGTCCTCGAAAGGGTTGGAGAGAGGGGGTAAAGGAGGTTTTGTGGGCAAGGGGCTTGGATTTCCAGCAAGCGTGCGTGAGCGTGTTAGATAGGAGTGAATGGAGACGAATGGTACTTGGGACCTGACGATCTGTTGGAGTGTGAGCAGGGTAATATTTAGTGAAGGGATTCAGGGAAACCGGTTATTTTCATATAGTCGGACTTGAGTCCTGGAAATGGGAAGTACAATGCCTGCACTTTAAAGGAGGGGTTTGGGATATTGGCAGTTTGGAGGGATATGTTGTGTATCTTTATATGTGTATGCTTCTAGACTGTTGTATTCTGAGCACCTCTGCAAAAACAGTGATAATGTGCGAGTGTGGTGAAAGTGTTGAATGATGATGAAAGTATTTTCTTTTTGGGGATTTTCTTTCTTTTTTGGGTCACCCTGCCTCGGTGGGAGACGGCCGACTTGTTGAAAAAAAAAAAAAAAAAAATATATATATACGTATATATACGTATATATACGTATACATACGTATATATATATATATATATATATATATATATATATATATATATATATATATATATATATATATATATATATATACATGTATATACGTATATATATATATATATATATATATATACAGTGGACCCCCGGTTAACGATATTTTTTCACTCCAGAAGTATGTTCAGGTGCCAGTACTGACCGAATTTGTTCCCATAAGGAATATTGTGAAGTAGATTAGTCCATTTCAGACCCCCAAACATACAGGTACAAATGCACTTACATAAATACACTTACATAATTGGTCGCATTCGGAGGTAATCGTTATGCGGGGGTCCACTGTATATATACGTACATATATACATATATATATATATACTTATATATATACGTATATATATATATATATATATATATATATATATATATATATATACACACACACACATACATACATACATACATACATACATACATACATACATACATACATACATACTCAGGATTCATTAAAGACAGAAAATTTGGAATAATTATTACAGTGTCAATCATTTGTGATGTAAAAGCCAGGTTAAAAAAAATATATATGCAGTGGGGAATTACAATTTGCAATTAGAGTAGAACATAGCTACTCAATGTCTTTGTATGATCTGTATAAATTAATGTAAATTAATTGTGAAAATTAATAATAACTAATTTTTAAAAAGCCTATATTGCAAGCAATGTCTTAAGTATTAAGATAATAGGTATTTATTGTAATAATAATGCAATATGTATATAGAATATAAAAGTAGTATTGATCTTACAGAAGTTTACATTTGAAGATTATTAGGATTACAGTAAAATAATTTTGGATGAGCAAATGCAATTTGATTTTTCTTTTAACACATCTCGGCCGTTTCCCACCAAGGCAGGGTGGCCCGAAAAAGAACTTTCATCATAACTCACTCCATCACTGTCTTGCCAGAGGCATGCTTACACTACAGTTGTAAAACTGCAACATTAACACCCCTCCTTCAGAGTGCCAGCACTGTACTTCCCATCTCCAGGAATCAAGTCCGGCTTGCTGGTTTCCCTGAACCCCTTCATAAATGTTACCGTGCTTACACTCCAACAGCACATCAAGTTCTAAAAACGATTTGTCTCCATTTACTCCTATCTAACATGCTCACGCACACTTGCTGGAAGTCCAAGCTCCTCACACACAAAACCTCCTTTACCCCCTCCCTCCAACCTTTCCTAGGCCGACCCATACCCCACCTTCCCTCCACTTCAGATGTGTTGATGTGTTGCATAATAAAAATAATCTTACAAGTCCTTGTTCAAGATAATGCTGAACAACTGGAATTAGGTTTAGATATATGTATACCACAATAGAGGTACTGTATAAGTGAATTAAATACAATGTAAATATTTGTCGTAACCACAAGCTGGTACTGTATATAAAATTAACCATAAAATTTTTCTATCTCAAGGTCAAAAAATATTGCGCATTCTGATTTTAATGATGTTTGCAGGAAAAAACTGGGAAAACTTCAGTACCACAAATATTTTTTAATGAGACATATGTGGGTGGTAATGATAATCTGCAGAAAATTGTGAAAGATGAGGAAGAATGGGGTAAGCTAATAGCTGATATCCAAACTAATGAAGCCAAAGAAGATGCACTTATTATTCCTCATCCCTCAGAGGCTACTGATAGAAATGGTAAGATTGAGCCATATACAAAAAATGCTTTTCAAGTTGCAAACATAAGCTTGCTTTACTGCTGTATTTATCTTTGAACTTAATTTTCTTGCAGGAATATGTTGAGTTCTGTGTTAATTTTCTTCTGCTGTTTTAGACACATTAATTCATCTAATACATAATTAATGTTAAAATAGTGATAAGTCATTATTACAGGTCGGCCATCACTAATCCGGTCATGGAAACTTGAAGTATGCCGGATTAGTGAGTTTGCCGGATTACGGAGTGGTTTGGGTAGAATACACTTAATTAACTTATCAACAGAGACTCTTTCTACATCTTCCTCATTTTCATCACTGATTTCTCCTCCACTGGCTTGCTGCTGTGGATTTACAACCTTCTGCACAATTTCTGAGTCAGTATAATGATGAAATTTGAAATTGTGCTAGCCAAAATTAGTGCTGGATTTCCTCTATTCTGTTCATTTCAATATGCAGTGGAACCTCGGTTTTCGTGATTAATTTGTTTCAGAAAGTCTGACAAAAGTCAAATTGTACGAAAACCGAAGCAACATTTCCCATAAGAAATAATGTAATCAAATTAATCCATTCCAGATACCCAAAAATATTAACCAAAAAATACATTTTATAGAGAATAACTATAGTTTTACATACAGAAAAAATATAAATGACTAAAGAAATGGATAAATGAAGATTTAATATCACTTACCCTTATTGAAGACTCTTGTTGGCCTATGGAAGACAGTGAGGAGGGGAAGGGAGGAGGAGAGGTTATTGTTTGGAAGGGGAATCCTCCTTCATAAGGACTTCAGGTATCAAGGTCCTATCTGGGGTTACTTCCCTTCTTTGTCTTTTACTGGCACTAGGACCAGCTTGAGAGTCACTGGACCCCTGTTGCACAAAAAATCTGTCCATAGAGGTCTGTTTCTGGAATTTCTTTAAGTAACAAAAAAAGGCACAATACCGTGACTGGAACGATACACAAATAACCTGCACATAGAAGAGAGGAGCTTACGACGATGTTTCGGTCCGACTTGGACCATTTACGAAGTCACAGTGTGACTTTGTAAATGGTCCAAGTCAGACCGAAACGTCGTTGTAAGCTCCTCTTTTCTATGTGAGGGTTATTTGTGTCATGTGACTTTGTAAATGGTAAAAGTCGGACCAAAACATCGTCGTAAGCTCCTCTCTTCTGTGTGCGGGTTATTTGTCTCTCTTTAAGATTTGCCTAAAATGGGACAAGGCATTGTCATTAAACATGTTGCAGACATGGCTTGCAACAGCTTAGGATGATATTTCTCCACAAAACCTTGCAACTCATTCCACTTTGCACACATGTCCTTAATCACTGAAGAAGGCACATTCTCACAATGCTCACTCAACAAGAAACAAAGCCAGACTGAGAATGCAAGGGATGCTTTGTGTGGGCGCGGACAGGTGGACGCATTTGGTACGGTGGATCATTGTCAACTCTATGAAAATCGAGTGGATGTACAAAAACTGGGACAAAATGTCAATGAAAAAAGTTGTCGAAAACCGAATCCTACGAAAACCAGGGCATACGGAAACCGAGGTTCCACTGTTCAGTATACTACTGTATAAACATTTAAAAATATACCAGAAATGTTATAAATGGTGCAAAGGTAACATTAAAATAATATCAAAGATGGTTGACACAAACTCACTACAATTATAGTATGCTCCTCACTTAGCGACGAATTCGTCTAACGACTTGGTCTCAGGAACTGAACTGCGTCGTTAAGTGAGGAGAGGCTGTACTGAATAAAAGGTTAAAATCTGGACTAATATCTGCATTCATGACTCAAAGTAGAAAGTGTAAATATGTAAGAATGTTGATAAATTGTACCCACTAAGCTAATGTTGTGCCTGCATAATTTGGTAAGTTTTCCATTAAATTTTGTACTTTTGGTGTCATTACCTTCAGAAAAAGATTCTCTACTATTTCAGAAGAAAAAAAAGTGGACACTGGGAACAATATTAATATTGTAGTCTGGCCAGTGAGCTAAATTGCTAACAGGGATAACAGTTGACAGTAAGAAACAGTAAAAGTATTTGAATAATAAAAATTTTTAAACAAGGCATAACAATAGTTGCAAATTAAGGGTGCATAACTTTGTTCATGGAAATTAGCGGGTACGAACTGCATCTTAATCTGACTCAGATAGGTCAGGATCCCTCAAGAATTTTATTAGCTCATGTTCATTAGCACTGTAGTATCTCTTGTCTGTAGTTGATTTTCTTAGAACTCTCTCTCACAAAGCACCGGTGGATTTTACTCCCTAGGTCACAGGTGTCAGAAATGAGGGCTGCCTTCCATCAGTTTCACATTTCCTTAATGCCTTTTGTTGGCCCTCCTGCAGTGCTCTTTCTCTTTACTTTTCCCTATTGTACAACAGCTTCTACATTACTTTATTCATTACCTTCATTTTATTTATACAGCATGTGTTTTGCAGTATATTTTCAGTATTTTTTATCCATTAAACATACACTGTATCTTTTTATTTTTTTTCAACGAGTCGGCCGTCTCCCACCTAGGCACGGTGACCCAAAAAGAAATAAAATCCCCAAAACGAAAATACTTTGATCATCATTCAACACTTTCACCTCATACATAATCACTGTTTTTGCAGAGGCACCCAGATACAACAGTTTAGAAGCATATATAAAGATACAATATAAAAAGTGGCCTGAAATAATTTAAACAATATCAGGGCCCCAATTATATATACATGTATACCATCCTATTACACATCCCACCAAACTGCCAATATCTCAAAACCCCTCCTTTAAAGTGCAGGCATTGTACTTCCCATTTTCAGAACTCTAGTCCAGCTATATAAAAATAAGCGGTTTCCCTGAATCCCTTCACTAAATATTACCCTGCTCACACTCCAGAATTTGTCTAAAACATATTAAGTGCTGTGCAGTATTATATATATTTACTTAAAATTTTCAGATGCTGAGATGAAGTTTGTGTGTGAGAGTGATCCAGCAGCATTGACTGTAGAGGAATTACGAGCTTCTGGAATTCTGCGTGACCACCGCAACTCATTCTTCTCTAGTACAAAGAATGTTTGCTCAGGCCAAGAATTTATTACATGGCTAATGAAAGAAAAGAACATTAGTAAGACCTATATCTTTTTTTTTTTACTTACAAACAGGAATTTTGCACTGTGTATTGTGAATGTAACAGAAGCAGGTTGGAGGAATTTTATAGGATGTAAACCTTATAGGCATGAGGCAAGCAAGTTATCCCTGTAGCAGTGATGATAAAAAATTCTGTATAGAAGAAATGGCAAGTTCTAAGATTGCTTCCCCAGGTTGAGCATTACAGTGCTTCGATGACAACTCAAGTATCAGGTAACCTTTGTTCATGTAACTCCACAGGCCACTTAATACTGATCAAACATCTCCTGATAGATTGTCCCATTCATCAGAGAATCCATCAGCTTCATTTCAGACCCTTTCTTTAAAGCCTTTATGAGCCTTTTGTCTGCTGTCCTCTTTGTCCCACCTGCAATGCAAACTATCTGAGCTGACCTCCTCTGATCCCTTGTTTTTCTGCAGATGTCTTTACCCTCAATATCTTTTGCATATTACCATACCTTATCTTTAACCTATTGCCAGAATTTTGTTTTGATATTTGCAGATTAATAAGTATGGTACTGCATTTATAACTTTGTCATTCAGTGCTCTCTAATTTTTATTAAAAATACATTGTTATTGAATGATAGTATGTTGGCATTGGAACAATCTGTACTAAAAATTAATAGTATTTCATATTCATCATGGTCATACGAATCCCAGTGGAAATAAGTCACACTGCTGAGCTTTATTGGGTTATCCTGTGTTAAATGTGCATATTGTACCATTGTTGTATGCCTTACACATCTGTATACCATTAGAACTTCTGAACAATTTTTTTTTTCAATACACCAGCCGTATCCCACCAAGGCAGGGTGACCCAAAAAGAAAAACAAAAGTTTTTCCTTTTAAATTTAATAATTGCTACCTGGAGTCTACCTGGAGGTTATTCCGGGGATCAACGCCCCCGCGGCCCGGTCCACGACTAGGCCTCCTGGTGGATCAGGGCCTGATCAACCAGGCTGTTACTGCTGGCCGCACACAATCCAACGTACGAACCACAGCCCGGCTGATTTGGCACTGACTTTAGGTATCTGGCCAGCTTTCTCTTGAAGGCAGCCAGGGGTTTATTGGTAATTCCCCTTATGCTTGGTGGGAGGCTGTTGAACAGTCTTGGGCCCTGGACACTTATGATGTTTTCTCTTAATGTACCAGTGGCACCCCTACTTTTAATTGGGGGTATTTTACATCGCCTGCCAAGTCTTTTACTTTCGTAGGGAGTGATTTCTGTGTGCAGATTCGGGACCATTCCTTCCACGATTTTCCAAGTGTAGATTATGATGTATCTCTCACTCCTGCATTCCAACGAGTACAAGTCAAGTGCTTCCAAGCGTTCCCAGTGGTTAAGGTGCTTGACAGAACTTATATGTGCAGTAAAGGTTCTCTGTACACTCTCTAGATCTGCAATTTCACCAGCTTTGAATGGAGATGTTAATGTACAGCAGTACTCTAGCCTAGAGAGAACAAGTGATTTGAAAAGGATCATCATTGGCTTGGCATCTCTCGTTTTGAACATTCTCATTATCCATCCTATCATTTTCTTTGCACTTGTGATCGTGGCACTGTTGTGATCCTTGAAGGTGAGATCCTCAGACATTACCACTCCCAGGTCCCTTACATTATTTTTCTGCTCTGTTGTATGGCCAGAGTTTGTAGTATACTCTGTTCTAGTTTTTATCCCCTCCAGTTTTCCATAACGGAGTACGTAGTTGGAATTTGTCCTCATTGAACATCATATTGTTTTCCGTTGCCCACTGGAAAACTTTGTTTATATCTTCTTGGAGGTTAACCATGTCCTCAGTAGATGACAGCCTCTTGCAGATCCTAGTGGGTTACATCTCTATGTCTGATATGAGGATGAGGAACAGGATGGGGGCGAGTACTGTGCCTTGTGGAACAGAGCTCTTCACTTTGGCAGCCTCCGATTTAACTCTGTTGACCACTACTCTTTGTGTTCAATTGGTTAGGAAGTTGAAGATCCATCTCCCCACTTTACCAGTTATTCCTTTAGCACGTATTTTGTGCGCTATTACGCCATGATCACGCTTGTCAAACACTTTTGCAAAGTCTGTGTATATTACATCTGCATTCTGATATTCTTCCAGTGCATCCAAGGCCATATCATAGTGATCCAGTAGCTGAGAGAGGCAGGATCGACCTGCCCTGAACCCATGTTGCCTTGGACTGTGCAGTTTTTGGGAATCCAAGTGGTTTGCAATCCTGCTTCTTAGCACTCTTTCAAAAATTTTTATGATGTGGGACATTAGAGCTATTGGTCTATAGTTCTTAGCTAATGCTTTGCTGCCACCTTTATGGAGTGGGACTATATCCATTGTTTTAAGTCACTGTGGAGGTTCACCCATGTCCATAGTGTACTTAGGGCACATGAGAGGGGTTTCTTGCAGTTCTTAATGAACACCGAGTTCCACGAGTCTGGGCCTGGGGCTGAGTGCATGGGCATGTTGTCAATGGATTTTTCAAAGTCTATCAGAGTTAGGGTAATGTCGGAAATCTGGCATACATTTATGGAGTTTTGAGGCTCATTCATGAAGAAATCATTTGGGTCGTTGATCATCAGACTGATTAGTGGCTCACTAAACAGAGTCGTACTGGGATTTCAGTATTTCACTCATTTTCTTGTTGTCATCTGTGTAAGTCCCACCCAGTCTGAGTAAGGGCCTGATACTAGATATAGTATTTGCCTTGTTTTTGGCATATGAAAAGAAATATTTTGAATTTCTTTCAATTTCACTAATAGCTTTAAGCTCCTCCTGTCTCTCCTGGTTCCTGTAAGTCATTTAACTTAAGCTTGATAGTTTCCACTTCCCTGGTCAGCGCCTCCTTTCGTGTATCAGATATTCTAGCGTTCCTGAGGTTCTCGGTGATTCTTCGTTGTCTTTGTAGAGGGAGTGTCTTTCTCTCTCCAGTTTACTTCTGCTCTTCTTCTTTCTTAGGGAAATATGCCTAGAACATGCTTCAGCTGCCAGGAAGTTGATCCTTTCAAGGCACTAGTTTGGATCCATGTTATTTAAGATTATCTTCCCAATATGTTTCACTTAAGACATGGTTTACCTGGTCCCAGTTGATGTTCTTGTTGTTGAAGTTGTATTTTGTGAAGACACCTTCACAGGTACATGCATTTTGCTGATCAGGACCCCTGTGCATGTAAGTCTGGACTTCGATTAAATTGTAATCGGAATTAGTTGTTTTTGATATTGTTATGTCTTTTACCAGGTCCTCATTATTTGTGAAGATAAGGTCAAGTGTGTTTTCTAGTCTTGTTGGCCCCACTATCTGCTAGCTTAAGGTGTGTTTATCGCAGAGACTTAGTAGCTCGTGTGTGTGACCTTTCATCTGCGCTACCTCCAAGGATTGTTACTGCTATAACATTATTCGCTACATTCTTCCATTTTATATGCCTTAGGTTGAAATCATCAAGCAGTAAGATGTTTGGGGATGGAGCTGGAAGACTTTCCAGACAGTAATCAATTTTCAGTAGCTGTTCCTTGAACTGTTGGGAGGTTGCATCTGGTGGCTTATATACAACCATGATGACTAGGTTTTGGTTCTCAATCTTTATTGATAGACCTTCAACTACATCATTTGTGGTGTTCAGACTTATACCGTGTAAATTATCTTTTTATTATACTCCAGAAATTTATTTGATATTATCCTTCAGGGGAGTGTCATGATGCCAGTGAAGGGTTCTTGATTTAAGGAATTGAAGCTTTCACCTTTTTTTTTTCTCCCCTCTTATTCCTTATGACCTTTATGACCCCTTGAGTTTAACCCCCTCTCCCATGAGTGAAAATAATAATAATAATAATAATAATAATAATAATAATAATACATAATAATAATAATAATAATAATAATAATAATAATAATAATAATAATAAATATGAAACACTTATCCTACTTTGTTTCCAGATGAGGAAGAAGCCATGAAGACTGGATTAGAGCTTTTGGAGAAAAAATACATTAGATCCATGCAAGATGTCAATCATACAACTTTCTTGAATGATCCTAAAGTGTTCTACAGGTAAATTATGATTTTTTTTTTTTCAACAAGTCGGCCGTCTCCCACCGAGGCCGGGTGACCCAAAAAAGAAAGTCCCCAAAAAGAAAATACTTTCATCATCATTCAACACTTTCACCACACTCACACATTATCACTGTTTTTGCAGAGGTGCTCAGAATACAACAGTTTAGAAGCATATACGTATAAAGATACACAACATATCCCTCCAAACTGCACTATTATCATTATTATGTATTATGATTATTATTATTAAATGGAGAGGCACTTGGAATCATATAGCATATGCAAAATGAGAAGTAAACAGGTTTGATCTGTGGAAGGGGAGGGGGTAGCTCCAATCTCTTGGATCAGAAGTTCACACGCATTAAAGTAACCCCCTCTTTGAAGGGTCTCAAGGAGTATGATTGCATTCATTATATTTTTCTTGATAAATGATGAACTTTATTTCTGCAAAGTAAAATTTGCAATTGACAGGAATAAGTGACATTATTGACATTACACAAAGCCTCTGGTTATGTAGAGCATTTCAGTCAGCCTTCAAAAAACTTATAACTAATACCAGAATTTTTTGCAAAAAACAATTTGTTGGAAGATGTAGTAAAATTGTTTGCTCTAGCACATGTAGCAGTTATTACAAATGTTGGTCAGATAGAAATGCATTTTTTTTCAACAGACTAACCATATCCAACCAAGGCAGAGTGACCTAAAAAAAAAAAGTTTATCTTTTTAAATTTAGTAATGTATACAGGAGAAGGGGTTACTAGTAATGTATACAGGAGAAGGGGTTACTAGTAATGTATACAGGAGAAGGGGTTACTAGTAATGTATACAAGAGAAGGGGTTACTAGTAATGTATACAGGAGAAAGGGTTACTAGTAATGTATACAGGAGAAAGGGTTACTAATCCCTTGCTCCTGGCCTTTTAGTCACCTCTTATGACATGTATAGCTTACGGAGGAAGAATTCTGTTCCACTTCCCCGTGGAGATAAGAGGAAATAAACAGGAACAAGATAGATAGATAGATATATATATATATATATATATATATATATATATATATATATATATATATATATATATATTTTTTTTTTTTTTTTTTTTTTTTTTTTTTCAACAAGTCGGCCGTCTCCCACCGAGGCAGGGTGACCCAAAAAAGAAAGAAAATCCCCAAAAAGAAAATACTTTCATCATCATTCAACACTTTCACCACACTCGCACATTATCACTGTTTTTGCAGAGGTGCTCAGAATACAACAGTCTAGAAGCATAAACATATAAAGATACACAACATATCCCTCCAAACTGCCAATATCCCAAACCCCTCCTTTAAAGTGCAGGCATTGTACTTCCCATTTCCAGGACTCAAGTCCGACTATATGAAAATAACCGGTTTCCCTGAATCCCTTCACTAAATATTACCCTGCTCACACTCCAACAGATCGTCAGGTCCCAAGTACCATTCGTCTCCATTCACTCCTATCTAACACGCTCACGCACGCTTGCTGGAAGTCCAAGCCCCTTACCCACAAAACCTCCTTTACCCCCTCTCTCCAACCCTTTCGAGGACGACCCCTACCCCGCCTTCCTTCCCCTATAGATTTATATGCTTTCCATGTCATTCTACTGTGATCCATTCTCTCTAAATGACCAAACCACCTCAACAACCCCTCTTCTGCCCTCTGACTAATACTTTTATTAACTCCACACCTTCTCCTAATTTCCACACTCCGAATTTTCTGCATAATATTTACACCACACATTGCCCTTAAACAGGACATCTCCGCTGCCTCCAACCGTCTCCTCGCTGCTGCATTTACCACCCAAGCTTCACACCCATATAAGAGTGTTGGTACTACTATACTTTCATACATTCCCTTCTTTGCCTCCATAGATAACGTTTTTTGACTCCACATATACCTCAACGCACCACTCACCTTTTTTCCCTCATCAATTCTATGATTAACCTCATCCTTCATAAATCCATCCGCCGACACGTCAACTCCCAAGTATCTGAAAACATTCACTTCTTCCATACTCCTCCTCCCCAATTTGATATCCAATTTTTCTTTATCTAAATCATTTGACACCCTCATCACCTTACTCTTTTCTATGTTCACTTTCAACTTTCTACCTTTACACACATTCCCAAACTCATCCACTAACCTTTGCAATTTTTCTTTAGAATCTCCCATAAGCACAGTATCATCAGCAAAAAGTAACTGTGTCAATTCCCATTTTGAATTTGATTCCCCATAATTTAATCCCACCCCTCTCCCAAACACCCTAGCATTTACTTCCTTTACAACCCCATCTATAAATATATTAAACAACCATGGTGACATTACACATCCCTGTCTAAGACCTACTTTTACCGGGAAGTAGTCTCCCTCTCTTCTACACACCCTAACCTGAGCCTCACTATCCTCATAAAAACTCTTTACAGCATTTAATAACTTACCACCTATTCCATATACTTGCAACATCTGCCACATTGCTCCTCTATCCACTCTATCATATGCCTTTTCTAAATCCATAAATGCAATAAAAACTTCCCTATCTTTATCTAAATACTGTTCACATATATGCTTCAATGTAAACACCTGATCTACACATCCCCTACCCACTCTAAAACCTCCTTGCTCATCCGCAATCCTACATTCTGTCTTACCTCTAATTCTTTCAATTATAACCCTACCGTACACTTTTCCTGGTATACTCAGTAAGCTTATTCCTCTATAATTTTTACAGTCTCTTTTGTCCCCTTTCCCTTTATATAAAGGGACTATACATGCTCTCTGCCAATCCCTAGGTACCTTCCCCTCTTTCATACATTTATTAAACAAAAGTACCAACCACTCCAACACTATATCCCCCCCTGCTTTTAACATTTCTGTCATGATCCCATCAGTTCCAGCTGCTTTACCCCCTTTCATTTTACGTAATGCCTCACGTACCTCCCCCACACTTACATTCTGCTCTTCTTCACTCCTAAAAGATGGTATACCTCCCTGACCAGTGCATGAAATTACTGCCTCTGTTTCTTCCTTAACATTTAAAAGTTCCTCAAAATATTCTCGCCATCTTCCCAATACCTCCATCTCCCCATCTACTAACTCCCCTACTCTGTTTTTAACTGACAAATCCATATTTTCCCTAGGCTTTCTTAACTTGTTTAACTCACTCCAAAATTTTTTCTTATTTTCATTAAAATTTCTTGACAGTGCCTCTCCCACTCTATCATCTGCTCTCCTTTTGCACTCTCTCACCACTCTCTTTACCTTTCTTTTACTCTCCATATACTCTGCTCTTCTTATAACACTTCTGCTTTGTAAAAACCTCTCATAAGCTACCTTTTTCTCTTTTATCACACCCTTTACTTCATCATTCCACCAATCACTCCTCTTTCCTCCTGCCCCCACCCTCCTATAACCACAAACTTCTGCCCCACATTCTAATACTGCATTTTTAAAACTATTCCAACCCTCTTCAACCCCCCCACTACTCATCTTTGCACTAGCCCACCTTTCTGCCAATAGTCGCTTATATCTCACCCGAACTTCCTCCTCCCTTAGTTTATACACTTTCACCTCCCTCTTACTTGTTGTTGCCACCTTCCTCTTTTCCCATCTACCTCTTACTCTAACTGTAGCTACAACTAAATAATGATCCGATATATCAGTTGCCCCTCTATAAACATGTACATCCTGGAGCCTACTCATCAACCTTTTATCCACCAATACATAATCTAATAAACTACTTTCATTACGTGCTACATCATACCTTGTATATTTATTTATCCTCTTTTTCATAAAATATGTATTACTTATTACCAAATTTCTTTCTACACATAGCTCAATTAAAGGCTCCCCATTTACATTTACCCCTGGCACCCCAAATTTACCTACTACTCCCTCCATAACATTTTTACCCACTTTAGCATTAAAATCCCCAACCACCATTACTCTCACACTTGATTCAAAACTCCCCACGCATTCACTCAACATTTCCCAAAATCTCTCTCTCTCCTCTACACTTCTCTCTTCTCCAGGTGCATACACGCTTATTATAACCCACTTTTCACATCCAATCTTTATTTTACTCCACATAATCCTTGAATTAATACATTTATAGTCCCTCTTTTCCTGCCATAGCTTATCCTTCAACATTATTGCTACTCCTTCTTTAGCTCTAACTCTATTTGAAACCCCTGACCTAATCCCATTTATTCCTCTCCACTGAAACTCTCCCACCCCCTTCAGCTTTGTTTCACTTAAAGCCAGGACATCCAGCTTCTTCTCATTCATAACATCCACAATCATCTCTTTCTTATCATCTGCACAACATCCACGCACATTCAGACTTCCCACTTTGACAATTTTCTTCTTCTTATTCTTTTTAGTAATCTTTACAGGAAAAGGGGTTACTAGCCCATTGTTCCCGGCATTTTAGTTGACTTTTACAACACGCATGGCTTACGGAGGAAAGATTCTTATTCCACTTCCCCATGGATATAAAAGGAAAATTAATAAGACCAAGAACTATTAAGATAAAATCAAAGAAAACTCAGATGAGTGTGTATAAATAAATGTGTACATGTATGTGTAGTGTGACCTAAGTGTAAGTAGAAGTAGCAAGACATGCCTGTAATCTTGCATATTTATGAGACAGACAAAAGACATCAGCAATCCTACCATCATGTAAAACAATCACAGGCTTCGTTTTACACTCACTTGGCAGGACGGTAGTACCTCCCTGGGTGGTTGCTGTCTACCAACCTACTACCTACGTGAAACAAAGCTGAAGGGGGTGGGAGAGTTTCAATGGAGAGGAATAAATGGGATTAGGTCAGGGGTTTCAAATAGAGTTAGAGCTAAAGAAGGAGTAGCAATAATGTTGAAGGATAAGCTATGGCAGGAAAAGAGGGACTATAAATGTATTAATTCAAGGATTATGTGGAGTAAAATAAAGATTGGATGTGAAAAGTGGGTTATAATAAGCGTGTATGCACCTGGAGAAGAGAGAAGTGTAGAGGAGAGAGAGAGATTTTGGGAAATGTTGAGTGAATGCGTGGGGAGTTTTGAATCAAGCGTGAGAGTAATGGTGGTTGGGGATTTCAATGCTAAAGTGGGTAAAAATGTTATGGAGGGAGTAGTAGGTAAATTTGGGGTGCCAGGGGTAAATGTAAATGGGGAGCCTTTAATTGAGCTATGTGTAGAAAGAAATTTGGTAATAAGTAATACATATTTTATGAAAAAGAGGATAAATAAATATACAAGGTATGATGTAGCACGTAATGAAAGTAGTTTATTAGATTATGTATTGGTGGATAAAAGGTTGATGGGTAGGCTCCAGGATGTACATGTTTATAGAGGGGCAACTGATATATCGGATCATTATTTGGTTGTAGCTACAGTTAGAGTAAGAGGTAGATGGGAAAAGAGGAAGGTGGCAACAACAAGTAAGAGGGAGGTGAAAGTGTATAAACTAAGGGAGGAGGAAGTTCGGGCGAGATATAAGCGACTATTGGCAGAAAGGTGGGATAGTGCAAAGATGAGTAATGGGGGGGTTGAAGAGGGTTGGAATAGTTTTAAAAATGCAGTATTAGAATGTGGGGCAGAAGTTTGTGGTTATAGGAGGGTGGGTGCAGGAGGAAAGAGGAGTGATTGGTGGAATGATGAAGTAAAGGGTGTGATAAAAGAGAAAAAGGTAGCTTATGAGAGGTTTTTACAAAGCAGAAGTGTTATAAGAAGAGCAGAATATATGGAGAGTAAAAGAAAGGTAAAGAGAGTGGTGAGAGAGTGCAAAAGGAGAGCAGATGATAGAGTGGGAGAGGCACTGTCAAGAAATTTTAATGAAAATAAGAAAAAATTTTGGAGTGAGTTAAACAAGTTAAGAAAGCCAAGGGAAAATATGGATTTGTCAGTTAAAAACAGAGTAGGGGAGTTAGTAGATGGGGAGATGGAGGTATTAGGTAGATGGCGAGAATATTTTGAGGAACTTTTAAATGTTAAGGAAGAAACAGAGGCAGTAATTTCATGCACTGGTCAGGGAGGTATACCATCTTTTAGGAGTGAAGAAGAGCAGAATGTAAGTGTGGGGGAGGTACGTGAGGCATTACGTAAAATGAAAGGGGGTAAAGCAGCTGGTACTGATGGGATCATGACAGAAATGTTAAAAGCAGGGGGGGATATAGTGTTGGAGTGGTTGGTACTTTTGTTCAATAAATGTATGAAAGAGGGGAAGGTACCTAGGGATTGGCGGAGAGCATGTATAGTCCCTTTATATAAAGGGAAAGGGGACAAAAGAGACTGTAAAAATTATAGAGGAATAAGCTTACTGAGTATACCAGGAAAAGTGTACGGTAGGGTTATAATTGAAAGAATTAGAGGTAAGACAGAATGTAGGATTGCGGATGAGCAAGGAGGTTTCAGAGTGGGTAGGGGATGTGTAGATCAAGTGTTTACATTGAAGCATATATGTGAACAGTATTTAGATAAAGGTAGGGAAGTTTTTATTGCATTTATGGATTTAGAAAAGGCATATGATAGAGTGGATAGAGGAGCAATGTGGCAGATGTTGCAAGTATATGGAATAGGTGGTAAGTTATTAAATGCTGTAAAGAGTTTTTATGAAGATAGTGAGGCTCAGGTTAGGGTGTGTAGAAGAGAGGGAGACTATTTCCCGGTAAAAGTAGGTCTTAGACAGGGATGTGTAATGTCACCATGGTTGTTTAATATATTTATAGATGGGGTTGTTAAGGAAGTAAATGCTAGGGTGTTTGGGAGAGGGGTGGGATTAAATTATGGGGAATCAAATTCAAAATGGGAATTGACACAGTTACTTTTTGCTGATGATACTGTGCTTATGGGAGATTCTAAAGAAAAATTGCAAAGGTTAGTGGATGAGTTTGGGAATGTGTGTAAAGGTAGAAAGTTGAAAGTGAACATAGAAAAGAGTAAGGTGATGAGGGTGTCAAATGATTTAGATAAAGAAAAATTGGATATCAAATTGGGGAGGAGGAGTATGGAAGAAGTGAATGTTTTCAGATACTTGGGAGTTGACGTGTCGGCGGATGGATTTATGAAGGATGAGGTTAATCATAGAATTGATGAGGGAAAAAAGGTGAGTGGTGCGTTGAGGTATATGTGGAGTCAAAAAACGTTATCTATGGAGGCAAAGAAGGGAATGTATGAAAGTATAGTAGTACCAACACTCTTATATGGGTGTGAAGCTTGGGTGGTAAATGCAGCAGCGAGGAGACGGTTGGAGGCAGTGGAGATGTCCTGTTTAAGGGCAATGTGTGGTGTAAATATTATGCAGAAAATTCGGAGTGTGGAAATTAGGAGAAGGTGTGGAGTTAATAAAAGTATTAGTCAGAGGGCAGAAGAGGGGTTGTTGAGGTGGTTTGGTCATTTAGAGAGAATGGATCAAAGTAGAATGACATGGAAAGCATATAAATCTATAGGGGAAGGAAGGCGGGGTAGGGGTCGTCCTCGAAAGGGTTGGAGAGAGGGGGTAAAGGAGGTTTTGTGGGTAAGGGGCTTGGACTTCCAGCAAGCGTGCGTGAGCGTGTTAGATAGGAGTGAATGGAGACGAATGGTACTTGGGACCTGACGATCTGTTGGAGTGTGAGCAGGGTAATATTTAGTGAAGGGATTCAGGGAAACCGGTTATTTTCATATAGTCGGACTTGAGTCCTGGAAATGGGAAGTACAATGCCTGCACTTTAAAGGAGGGGTTTGGGATATTGGCAGTTTGGAGGGATATGTTGTGTATCTTTATATGTGTATGCTTCTAGACTGTTGTATTCTGAGCACCTCTGCAAAAACAGTGATAATGTGCGAGTGTGGTGAAAGTGTTGAATGATGATGAAAGTATTTTCTTTTTGGGGATTTTCTTTCTTTTTTGGGTCACCCTGCCTCGGTGGGAGACGGCCGACTTGTTGAAAAAAAAAAAAAAAAAAAAAAAAATACATATACATATACAGGAAGGCCCCACTTATACGGCGGGTTAGGTTCCAGGCTAGCGCCGTAAAGCGGAAATCGCCGTAAAGTGGAACACCCTTTTTTTCCACTTATAAATGCATACAAACACTAGATAACAAGTTTACACTAACATATATTAAGTTAGCAATAGAACCAGGCATCAAAAAACAATAAAAAGGTACAATACACACATAGTGCACTCATTACTTACCTTAAAATATTTATAGTCTTAATCTAGGGTGAGACAAGTAGTATTTATTGTAAGAAATCAAGTGTGGTATGTATTGTAATAGGCAGGCTATTTCACCAGGCCACCCCACCCACACATACTATTCTATGATATTTAAGCATCCCAGAGCGATAAAATGTATATACAGTTCACTCATTACTTACCTTAAAATATTTGTAGTCTTAATGTAGGGTCAGGAGTAAGTAAATGAGATAAAACGAATAAATGAGAGAGAGAAAGAATGAATACATGAGAGGTGACAGGCGCAGAGTTATGTAAACAAACCAGGCTCCCACATCTTATATTTATGTTTATTTATTCTATTGTGGGGTGTATTTATCATCTTTTTATGTTATGTATCGTGTTTATTATATAATTTTGAAAAAAATATCATGGCTGGATTAATGAAAATGTGTATATTAACGTAATATACGACATTTAATGAGACTCAGTATTGTTATTATCACCACTTGTGGAAGTCGTCTGCTACACAGCTCACATTTGTTTATTTATTCTACTGTGGGGTGTATTTATCTTATTTATATGTTATGCATCGTGTTTATTATATAATTTTGAAAAAAATATCATGGATGGATTAATGAAAATGTGTATATTACCGTAATATACGACATTTAATGAGACTCCGTGATTTATGTTTATTTATTCTATTGTGGGGTGTATTTATCATCTTTTTATGTTATGTATCGTGTTTATTATATAATTTTGAAAAAAATATCATGGCTGGATTAATGAAAATGTGTATATTAACGTAATATACGACATTTAATGAGACTCAGTATTGTTATTATCACCACTTGTGGAAGTCGTCTGCTACACAGCTCACATTTGTTTATTTATTCTACTGTGGGGTGTATTTATCTTATTTATATGTTATGCATCGTGTTTATTATATAATTTTGAAAAAAATATCATGGATGGATTAATGAAAATGTGTATATTACCGTAATATACGACATTTAATGAGACTCCGTGACTATTGTTATTATGGCGTCACTTGTGGAAGTCGTCTGCTACCAGAGATCACATTTATGTTTATTTATTCTACTGTGGGGTGTATTTATCTTATTTATATGTTATGTATAGTG
The DNA here is from genome assembly GCF_038502225.1 of Cherax quadricarinatus. Classification (NCBI taxonomy): domain Eukaryota; kingdom Metazoa; phylum Arthropoda; class Malacostraca; order Decapoda; family Parastacidae; genus Cherax; species Cherax quadricarinatus. Next base: position 10,055,698 of record NC_091301.1, read on the forward strand.
TTTATTATATAATTTTGAAAAAAATATCATGGCTGGATTAATGAAAATGTGTATATTACCGTAATATACGACATTTAATGAGACTCAGTATTGTTATTATCACCACTTGTGGAAGTCGTCTGCTACACAGCTCACATTTATGTTTATTTATTCTACTGTGGGGTGTATTTATCTTATTTATATGTTATGCATCGTGTTTATTATATAATTTTGAAAAAAATATCATGGCTGGATTAATGAAAATGTGTATATTACCGTAATATACGACATTTAATGAGACTCAGTATTGTTATTATCACCACTTGTGGAAGTCGTCTGCTACACAGTTCACATTTATGTTTATTTATTCTACTGTGGGGTGTATTTATCTTATTTATATGTTATGCATCGTGTTTATTATATAATTTTGAAAAAAATATCATGGATGGATTAATGAAAATGTGTATATTAACGTAATATACGACATTTAAATGACTTGATGTATGTAAGTTTATTTAGGTACAGGTATACATAAGTATAATTATCAGAGTATATATAAAATATGAAATAACTTTTAAAAACATTTGAAATTTTGGAGTTTCCAGACAAAATGGAGAGACTTAGTGCTTACTGAGCTCATGGAGAATGTAAACAAACAGGGTGGGGCACGGTGACCGTATTAGAAAGTCAGGTGGGGGGAGCCGTATAGTGAGTTTTGGTCATAATTTGAAATGTCCGTATTAGCGGAACGCCGTAAAGTGAAACGCCGTAAAGCGGGGCCTTCCTGTATATATATATATATATATATATATATATATATATATATATATATATATATATATATATTTATATATTTATATTTCTTTAAACACACTGGCCGTATCCCACCAAGGCAGGGTGGCCCAAAAAGAAAAATGCAAGTTTCTCTTTTTGAATTTAGTAATTCATACAGAAGGGGTTACTAGGCCCTTGCTCCCAGAATTTTAGTCGCCTCTTACAACATGCATGGCTTACGGAGGAAGAATTCTGTTCCACTTCCCCGTGGAGATAAGAGGAAATAAACAAGAACAAGAACTAGAAAGAAAATAGAAGAAAACCTTAGGGGTGTGTATATATATGCTTGTACATGTATGTGTAGTGTGACCTAAGTATAAGTAGAAGTAGCAAGACATTCCTGAAATCTTGCATGTTTATGAGACAGAAAAATGACACCAACAATCCTACCATCATGTAAAACAATTACAGGCTTCCATTGTACACTCACTTGGCAGGACAGTAGTACCTCCCTGGGCAGCTGCTGTCTACCAACTTACTACCTGGGAGAAATGCAAATACTAGCCTAAATTTCAGTATTACTGCCCAGGACATACATAATTTGAAGAACCATAGGATGCATAGCATCTCTGCCAAACTTAGAGTGTACAATTCTTACAATTTACTCAGTTTTATAATATACAGTAGGACCCCTGTATCCATGGGGATGCATTCCATGGATGTGCTGCAGATACTGAAACCCCAGATAGTGCTGAACCCTACATGTAAGTCCCATACATACTGTGGGAATTTTATATGGTTACCTGTATGAACCTCGTCATTACATTCATACAAATAATCTCCTTGGGAGGTGACAGCCATATATTATTTACAGTAGTTACCCTGCAGAAGCGTGTGGAAAAACTTGAGTCACTCCTGGCCGCTTTGAGTTACTCCCTCTGATGCCACACGCACTAGGCACATCTATCCTGGGCCAGTACTATAACTTAGAAGTGGATAGCACCTACAAGTACAGCGCTACTAATTAGTTGTGGACTGTATGTATAAATTGGACCAATTAGAAAGGGTGGGGGAGGGGTTACATGTGAACATAACGAGACCACCACTTATCCAATTTTATTGGTGGCCACTGGAGATCGTTGTAGCACCCACAACACCTGTCCCATTATAACATACCTAACTGGACAGTATCAGTCTGCTGTAACTAGAAAGGTTACTTAACTGTGGGTGAGGTCACATTCCTTGTCTGTCTTATTTCCTCCTCCGATCCCGATGTCCTGGTAGGCCAATACGGTTCTTCTTCCAGCAGGATTATGATATCACTTGGGTTGGTCCGACTTAGGAGACAAGACGGAACAGGGCCGCACATTTAACATGTGCTCACTCACTCGGGGAATGGTTGCTCATATCACTTCAACCATTCCCTTAAACTAAAGTCATTATCATTACTTCCTCAATTCACAAGGGGACTGGATGTCACATTAAGTCGATCCATTAAGATCTGAGCCCAATGAGTGAGGATTGAATAGTCGGGTATTTTCCCCAATGAACTCGCTCATCACGGCGTTGCTCACTATTTTCCGTTATCACCCTATTATGGCAGTTTCGACAACTTACGTTCCCCTATTCTACACCGGGAACAGTTACAACACTTCCTATTATGAAGTGAGACCACTAATCACTTTTTGGCCATCGGAACCGCCAAATTCCTGGTCCCATGTCAACTAGGACACCCACCTAGGCCTATACCCAATGATACTCCACGAGACTCCCATGCATGTCCAGGCCTCCCCTCTCGGAGCCCAGTGCATGAGCAGAACTACTGTTGGTTCTCTTTCACTTTCAAATATATTTTAGACCAACCATAATGCATTAATTATGTACATTTATATTATAAAAATTATACAATATAATTTTTGGAAAATATTTTCCACACATACCTATTATCTCCATGGGGAAGTGGAGCAGAAGTTTTCCTCCATAAACCATGTATGTCACAAGAGGCAACTAAATTGCCAGGAGTAAGGGGCTAGTAACCCTTTCTCCTGTATACATTACCAATTTTAAAAAGAGAAACTTTCGTTTTTCTTTTTAAGTCACCCTGCCTCAGTTGGATATGGCCAGTTTGCTGAAAAAAAAAACTATTGTAAAGTTTAATTGATAAGTTACGCACAATAAGTGGAGAACTGTCACTTTCACTAATGGGAAATACTTCACAGCTTCTCTTAGGCTTTGAAGAACATCCACCATCACTACTTTTGCACCTTGAGGCCATTATTAAGCAAAATTTATGGTTATTTTTGGGCCAGGGTGAACCGTGGGTAACTGAAACCACAGATGCCAGACCCACTGATACTGGGGTCTTACTGTATTTATTTTGTCATTTTTATTTTTTTTATCCAAGGGTCTTTATGCAGTATTAGTAGGATGTTAAAAATGGATACATGTTACATGTTATTCATAAAAAAAAAAGGAAAATATAATTGTCTAGTTTTGCAGGGTGAGTGGTGCTAATTACTTAATTGTTGACAATTATACTTTTAAGAAATGTGTGGAAAGAGTGTTACCATGTGCAGAACAAGCCTCTACACTCAACATTATTTTTCTAAATAGAAAAGTTGATTGACTTAATAGTTCTACTCTAGAGCTTATGTATAACTCCCTTTGGGTTTAGCACTTTCTCAGGCTTAATAACTACATAGAGCAAGACACCGTGCATAAATAAAGGCTTGCGCTGCACATGGTATCATTTAAACCATGTTTGTAAGCAAGTTTTATCTAACAATTAACAAATGTACACCTGGTCCCTGTTGACTTCCCCACCATAGTACTATTAGTGCATTATATGGAGGGCTTACTGGTTTCCCTTTGAATGCTATTTTGAAATTTCATTGCTCATGCTTGATGGACTTGTTTGTGACAGCCTGAATGATAGCAGTGAGTCAACAGCTCTGAATGCTGGCCCAACACAGAACTATGTACTGGACAATGCTGCCCAACTTTCCGAGACACTTCGTAAGCTCCTCCTTCAGCTCACCACTAATCACATTTCTGAGGATAGCAAAGTAAATGATTCTGACTCTATTTACAATTGATTTTCTGCTCTCAGCATTTTTATCTCTAATTAAAATTGTGTTATACAATATTTTGCTGAAGATCTGGGTATTACTGTCATTTTATGTAATTCTCATTTGAATTTACACAAGTGCTGATGTATCTATCACTTGCCTCTGGATTAAATATGTTTATACGTACTGTACTTTGTACTGACACACAATGTATTAGGTTATTAACTACAAAGAACTGAAGGACAGTGAAGGCTTTAAAGAATATGTCAAGCTGTCACAAGAATTGCAGCGTGTCCCAGTTGAGAAATTGGACCAGGATGGACGGAAAGCATTCTTCATCAATGTGTATAATGCACTCGTAATTCACTCCACAGTAGAAAATGGACCTCCCTCCAACTGGCTTTCCAGGATAAAGGTATTTATAAAACCCTAAATGTATTCATGTCCACTCAAACTGCTGTGATATATAAGCAGTATGAATGGAAAAAATTATGTAATGGTCACACAGCACTGAAGAATTGGTTTCAAATAATGCATTGCTCTTCTTGCACTTCCCCCTCAAGGTACGTTCCTTGATGCCGGTGGGGGCTCTTGATCTAAGGAAATGGACCTGTGGTGCAATTCCTTGAATTGAGCCTGAATACCTTCTATTCCTCCCTACAGGTTTAGCACGCCCTTCCATGAATGTAATAATAATACTAATCTTTCAACAAACCGGCTGTATCCCACCAAGGCAGGGTGGCCCAAAAAGAAAAACGAGAGTTTCTCTTTTTAAATTTAGTAATTTATACAGGAGAAGGGGTTATTAGCCCCTTGCTTCCGGCATTTTAGTCGCCTCTTACAACACACATGGCTTATGGAGGAAGAATTCTGTTCCACTTCTCCATGGAGATAAGAAATGAACAAGAACAAGAACTAGAAAGAAAATAGAAGAAAACTCAGTGGGGTGTGTATATATATGCTCGTACATGTATGTGTAGTGTGACCTAAGTGTAAGTAGAAGTAGCAAGATGTACCTGAAATCTTGCATATTTATGAGACAGACAAAAGACACCAGTAATCCTACCATCATGTAAAACATTTACAGGCTTTCGTTTTACACTCACTTGGCAGGATGGTAGCACCTCCCTGGGTGGTTGCTGTCTACCAACCTACTACCTACAATAATACTAATCTCGTACTGATATCTTTTTCACTCATGTATGCCATAACATGGATGTGGCCCGCATGCATTCTACCAGTTTATTTGGTACAACAGTATGCATGAGTAGGTCACCCAGGAATCAGACTTAACCACTTTTCTATGTTTCTTATGTATTACTTGAGTGTGCGCATACAGTTCTTGACAATATGTTATACACGGGGAATATATAGTCTCTAATGATGTGTAAAACAAATGTGAATATGTAGTTCCTGATGTATTAAACAAGTGTGTAGTTATATGTAGTTCCTGATGGGTAAGACAAGTATTTGTGTTTTGGGGTCTCCATGCATAGCTATTCTTAAGCCACTCTCCTTCTAAGCCACATACATAACAGCATTGTTATACATGCAGGAGTTGTACATCAGTGAACATTTTGGTTTGCAAAATTGCGTCATTAACAGATGCAAGCTATTAAGCGCAGGTGGGAGTACGGGTTCTGAAAATAAGTATTTTGATGGAATACTCAAATCTATAGATACATCCATTATACACAATAAAAAGTATTTACATTAATGCCATTACTGCTTTGCATAAATTATTTACTGTTTGTAGATAAAAAGTTTGCAAAGTTGTGTGCCTTATTCTTATGTGAACACATTATATTTTCAGTTTTTTGACAAGACATCGTATATTATTGGTGGCCACAGCTATAGCTTGAATGACATTGAAAATGGTGTGCTGCGTGCGAATAAACGTGGACCTGTCCAACTTTTTCCTCCCTTTGGGAAATCAGATCCTCGAAGGGTGATCTGCCTCATTCAGGTAGTACTCTACATGTTTCACAGCAAAGATAATAGTCAAAACCATTGAGCCTTATTTTTTTTATTCAGTATCCGAAACAGGCAAAAATGTCTTTCCAGAGATAAATTAACTCTGTTAATTATGACTACAGTAATTATTATTTTTAATACACCAGCAACTGTTAAATGAATGAATATGAATATGTTTAAAAACCTAGATGTGTTTTGGTCACTGAGTGATCCAAGAAAGGTATTTTATTCTATAAGCCCAGACCTCTCTACCTCAGTGCATACAAACAGAATAGCAGTGTGTGGCATAGTTTTTAATGATGGTAAGTATCAGCATTGAAGATTTAAGTACAATCAGAAGTTAATGCACAGAAACTCCTACAGTATCCCAATTTCTTCATTAAAATTTAAAATTGCCACCTACACAGCTCAAAACTAATTTAAACCTTCCACTAATTAGTGTAAGATGCAGATAAGATCTTTGAAAGTTTAAAACCAGTTAGAATATACAGTCTCTAGTTGTTATGCTAACCAATATCCCATAAAACATCAACACTTCAAGTTTGAAACCACTCAGAAGTTGTATTCTCAGGTTATTGATGTTGAAAGTTAATAGGATGAGACATTCTCAAATTAACACTCTTCAGCCAGTATAGTATTTCATTTTTCCCAGTTTCTTAATATTGGTGATCTAGTGCTACTTTCCTCACGTCTCTCACTGGAAGCAGATGGGTAAAAAAAAAGGCATAGGTTTCCATGCTTTGAAAAATAAGAGTCAACCATTGGATAAGAATAGTTAGAAACAAATTTGCCTAGGGATCATTTTACCATGGAATTTATTTTCACTTCATTATTGTCTTTGTGAATCCAAATTTTTTTATAACAGGTAGATCCGAGGATTCATTTTGCTCTGAACTGTGGAGCAAGAAGTTGTCCTCCCATCAAAACTTTCAGTGCCGAGGTAAGGAATGATAAGTTTCTCACAGAGTTCTGTAGTGGGCATTTTTGTAATGTACATTATTATATAATATTATTTCTCATATGTTTATTATTGCAGAATATCAATGAGGAGTTACAAGTAGCTACACAAGCTTATCTTGAGACAGATGAGGCTCTTTGGGTAGATGAGGAACACAGTATTGTTCATCTATCCTCACTACTTCGCTGGTATTCTTCTGACTTTGGAGATAATACTGAAGATGTTCTCATGTGGGTATTTCGTAATGTAGCTGTTCCCAAGAAGAAAGAAGCTCTAGGGAAGGTAATCAACTCCAAGAAATATAAAGTGACTTATATTTCATATGACTGGAGCACAAATGCTAGTGAGTAATTAGATATTTATCCTTTCTCCTCATTCATGACATTGGATAGTTGAGTATTGAACACTTCAATGTTCTAGTAAGTTTCACATTTTAGGAGTGAGAAATTGAATGGGAAAAATTAAGAAATCAGTTGTAGGATCTCAGGTGACATAACTATAAGCACTAGCTGAAATCTGCCATATAAATCTCTGCATGAGAGAATTAATCTCTCAGTGCAGAAAGTTGAGAATTAAATAGCTTTTTTTCTCTGAGGCAGGTATGTGGAAGAACTGCACCATATACAGTATGAGAATATTTAATACAGAAACCTAACTTAAGAAATTTGTTAGCAGAAAAGTAGTGCCTAAATTTCAACAAATTTGCAAAACTTCTTAGATGCAAATTTTGGTGGCTGAACAAGTGTGGATTTTCTGCAAGATTTTTATTTTCAAATTAAACATTTTCTAAAGTATTACATTTTCCAAAGTATTATGATGGTGAAACAGCATTACTATATTACACCAAGAAAGAAGAATGTACAGTGCACATTGAATAATATCTAACATCACTGTAAGTGCTCCAAAGTTTTTGATGCACATATTGTCCAATAATGTTCCATGCTCATCTCTGTTTTTAAGCATTAAACTGTCAAAAAAATTAACAAGGTAGTTTATGGATTGCAGTGCTGCTTTGTATGATCACTTTATTTTAGTTACATTTCATAAATTATGTATATATATTTTTATGTCAAGCTTAATAAAACTAATTACCTAAATAATAAGTTGGCATTAATAATTTCAACCTGACTATCGAGTTCTTACAAATTCCTTAATGAGTGTTATGGTGAATATGAAGGTGTTCTATTTTTCTCTCGAAATGGATATACTGTACACTGAGAGGTGTTTATCTCAGTGCACATACAGTCAATTTACAGGAGGGCCCCTACATATATAGCAGGTTAGGTTCTGGGCTACTGCTGTAAAGCAAAAATTGCTGTAAAGTGTAACTTAGCTATTTTTCGCTTTCAAATTCAGAAAAAAAACTTTATAAAACTGGGATGCTTGAATGTGCGTGGATGTAGTGCGGATGACAAAAAACAGATGATTGCTGATGTTATGAATGAAAAGAAGTTGGATGTCCTGGCCCTAAGCGAAACAAAGCTGAAGGGGGTAGGGGAGTTTCGGTGGCGGGAAATAAATGGGATTAAATCTGGAGTATCTGAGAGAGTTAGAGCAAAGGAAGGGGTAGCAGTAATGTTGAAGGATCAGTTATGGAAGGAAAAAAGAGAATATGAATGTGTAAATTCAAGAATTATGTGGATTAAAGTAAAGGTTGGATGCGAAAAGTGGGTCATAATAAGCGTGTATGCACCTGGAGAAGAGAGGAATGTAGAGGAGAGAGAGAGATTTTGGGAGATGTTAAGTGAATGTGTAGGAGCCTTTGAACCAAGTGAGAGAGTAATTGTGGTAGGGGACCTGAATGCTAAAGTAGGAGAAACTTTTAGAGAGGGTGTGGTAGGTAAGTTTGGGGTGCCAGGTGTAAATGATAATGGGAGCCCTTTGATTGAACTTTGTATAGAAAGGGGTTTAGTTATAGGTAATACATATTTTAAGAAAAAGAGGATAAATAAGTATGCAAGATATGATGTAGGGCGAAATGACAGTAGTTTGTTGGATTATGTATTGGTAGATAAAAGACTTGAGTAGACTTCAGGATGTACATGTTTATAGAGGGGCCACAGATATATCAGTTCACTTTCTAGTTGTAGCTACACTGAGAGTAAAAGGTAGATGGGATACAAGGAGAATAGAAGCATCAGGGAAGAGAGAGGTGAAGGTTTATAAACTAAAAGAGGAGGCAGTTAGGGTAAGATATAAACAGCTATTGGAGGATAGATGGGCTAATGAGAGCATAGGCAATGGGGTCGAAGAGGTATAGGGTAGGTTTAAAAATGTAGTGTTAGAGTGTTCATCAGAAGTTTGTGGTTACAGGAAAGTGGGTGCGGGAGGGAAGAGGAGCAATTGGTGGAATGATGATGTAAAGAGAGTAGTAAGGGAGAAAAAGTTAGCATATGAGAAGTTTTTACAAAGTAGAAGTGATGCAAGGAGGGAAGAGTATATGGAGAAAAAGAGAGAGGTTAAGAGAGTGGTGAAGCAATGTAAAAAGAGAGCAAATGAGAGAGTGGGTGAGATGTTATCAACAAATTTTGTTGAAAATAAGAAAAAGTTTTGGAGTGAGATTAACAAGTTAAGGAAGCCTAGAGAACAAATGGATTTGTCAGTTAAAAATAGGAGAGGAGAGTTATTAAATGGAGAGTTAGAGGTATTGGGAAGATGGAGGGAATATTTTGAGGAATTGTTAAATGTTGATGAAGATAAGGAAGCTGTGATTTTGTGTATAAGGCAAGGAGGAATAACATCTTGTAGGAGTGATGAAGAGCCAGTTGTGAGTGTGGGGAAGTTCGTGAGGCAGTAGGTAAAATGAAAGGGGGTAAGGCAGCCGGGATTGATGGGATAAAGATAGAAATGTTAAAAGCAGGCGGGGATATAGTTTTGGAGTGGTTGGTGCAATTATTTAATAAATGTATGGAAGAGGGTAAGGTACCTAGGGATTGGCAGAGAGCATGCATAGTTCCTTTGTATAAAGGCAAAGGGGACAAAAGTGAGTGCAAAAATGATAGGGGGATAAGTCTGTTGAGTATACCTGGTAAAGTGTATGGTAGAGTTATTATTGAAAGAATTAAGAGTAAGACGAAGAATAGGATAGCAGATGAACAAGGAGGCTTTAGGAAAGGTAGGGGGTGTGTGGACCAGGTGTTTACAGTGAAACATATAAGTGAACAGTATTTAGATAAGGCTAAAGAGGTCTTTGTGGCATTTATGGATTTGGAAAAGGCGTATGACAGGGTGGATAGGGGGGCAATGTGGCAGATGTTGCAGGTGTATGGTGTAGGAGGTAGGTTACTAAAAGCAGTGAAGAGTTTTTACGAGGATAGTGAGGCTCAAGTTAGAGTATGTAGGAAAGAGGGAAATTATTTCTCAGTAAAAGTAGGCCTTAGACAAGGATGTGTGATGTCACCGTGGTTGTTATATATATTTATAGATGGGGTTGTAAGAGAAGTAAATGCGAGGGTCTTGGCAAGAGGCGTGGAATTAAAAGATAAAGAATCCCACAAAGTGGGAGTTGTCACAGTTACTCTTTGCTGATGACACTGTGTGCTCTTGGGAGATTCTGAAGAGAAGTTGCAGAGATTGGTGGATAAATTTGGTAGGGTGTGCAAAAGAAGAAAATTAAAAGTGAATACAGGAAAGAGTAAGGTTATGAGGATAAAAGATTAGGTGATGAAAGATTGGATATCAGATTGGAGGGAGAGAGTGTGGAGGAGGTGAATGTATTCAGATATTTGGGAGTGGACGTGTCAGCGGATGGGTCTATGAAAGATGAGCTGAATCATAGAATTGATGAGGGGAAAAGGGTGAGTGGTGCACTTAGGAGTCTGTGGAGACAAAGAACTTTGTCCTTGGAGGCAAAGAGAGGAATGTATGAGAGTATAGTTTTACCAACGCTCTTATATGGGTGTGAAGCATGGGTGATGAATGTTGGAGCGAGGAGAAGGCTGGAGGCAGTGAGATGTCATGTCTGAGGGCAATATGTGGTGTGAATATAATGCAGAGAATTCGTAGTTTGGAAGTTAGGAGGAGGTGCGGGATTACCAAAACTGTTGCCCAGAGGGCTGAGGAAGGGTTGTCGAGGTGGTTCGGACATGTAGAGAGAATGGAGCGAAACAGAGTGACTTCAAGAGTGTATCAGTCTGTAGTGGAAGGAAGGCGGGGTAGGGGTCGGCCTAGGAAAGGTTGGAGGGAGGGGGTAAAGGAGGTTTTGTGTGCAAGGGGCTTGGACTTCCAGCAGGCATGCGTGAGCGTGTTTGATAGGAGTGAATGGAGACAAATGGTTTTTAATACTTGATGTATTGTTGGAGTGTGAGCAAAGTAACATTTATGAAGGGGTTCAGGGAAACCGACAGGCCGGACTTGAGTCCTGGAGATGGGAAGTACAGTGCCTGCACTCTGAAGGAGGGGTGTTAATGTTGCAGTTTAAAAACTGTAGTGTAAAGCACCCTTCTGGCAAGACAGTGATGGAGTGAATGATGGTGAAAGTTTTTCTTTTTCGGGCCACCCTGCCTTGGTGGGAATCGGCCAGTGTGATAATAAAAATAAAAAATAAAAACCTGATAACACGTTTACACTTTCATATATTAAGTGAGCAACAGAGCTAGGCCTAAAAGATGCTTATACAGTACACACATTGCTTACCTTGAAATATTTTCGTCCTTAGCTTATAGTGAGTGGTAAATATATTATAGGAAGTCTCAAAAAATGAAGAATGGGTACAACCGAAAGCTATTGCATTAGCGAAACACTGTAAAGTGAAGCACTGTAAAGTAGGGCTCTCCTCTACTTTTATTTCTGTTTTAAGGATTTAAGCAAGTCCATTTACCAAAATTTCCTGTGGCGTATAGCCTGAGGCTTAATTTGAACTGTGACAAGTGGAATTTGCACTCTGCCACTGCTGCTGTTGCATATGTCGCTGTCAATGCAAATGCCACTGTTATAATTCTGATGCTACCACTAGTGCAGCTCTTGTAATACAGAGTATTGCACCCACAGCTGAGAGTAAACCTCTGTATAACCGCTGGTGGTACTATCCACAATGTGTACACTAGTTTGCACTTATTGTGAACCTTATCTTGTAAGGTATGGAGAGTGATGGCTTTACTTCCTAAAAGATATGAGCACCAGAACAGGGTTGTTTTCATTTAATACATTTCTATCAGTGGGCCTTCTTGATGGCTGTGTCAAAAAAAAAAAAAGAGCCTTGGCTGAACAAAGACTAATAAGAAAGAGTCAAGTGAGATTCCTTGATGCCAGTGAGGGGCTAAACCAAGGAAGGACCTTCATTTATCCTCTCCTTCCTTTGCCTGAACCTGAATGCCTTCCATTCTTCATTATTATATAATCCATGTGGGTTTAGAGCTTTCCCTTTTGGTGCTTAGTTTTGATTATAATTAGAGCTTTCAGTTACTAGATATAAAAATAGCAGTAAAACTCTTCAAACATGGTGCCTTTATATATATATACCAGTGAAGGGCTCGTGATACTAGGAAATGAACCGATTCTCTCCTTGGATTAAACATGATTGCACTTGTGTCCTTTTACTTTACATGATTGCCTCCCATGCTGCAGCACTTCATTACCCCTATGGGTTTAGTGCTTCCCCTTGATTACAATAATACCAACGAGCTATTCTCGGGAATTGGAGCTACCCTTTCCTTGGAGTAAATCTGGTGCTGTATGACGTATACAAGTTTAGCGCTTCCTCATGAATGTTATGGTAATAGCAGCCCTTCAAGGGGGTGCCTTGCTCTTGAAGGGCTCTTGATCTGAGGGGTTGGGTTTGCTCTTTCCTTTCTTGAATCAAACCTGATTGTCTTTCATTCCTCAGGTGATGTACTGTATGATCATCGTGGATTCAGTGCTTTCCTGTTAATAAAGTAATAATTCACTTTTATCAGATAAGGTCACATTCTGTTGTCTAGGCAGTGTATGATCCTTACTGGCTTAACACTTACTTAAAAATTAAATACTACAAGCAGTGAGTATTAATATGAGATCCTTGAGGCTGGAGCAGATGTTTATCGGATTATTGGTCGTTCTTGCAGAGCGGGGTTTAATGATAAGGCTTCGGACACTTCTTACTTTATTTGCAATGTCATAGGTTACACAGGCACTGCGTTAAGTTGTGAGCTCATTACCTTTGTACCTAGTTCAGCTATCAAAACTTTGGGGGCCCAGTCCCTGGACCCATTACGTACCTCTGTAATCTGTAAATACATGTACCTTTGTAACTTGTCATAATTGTGACCAGACCTACCTGGAGTTCATTACCTTTGTAAATTGTGAGTTCATTACCTCTGTAACTTGCTCAGCTATCAAAACTTGGAGTCCAGTCCCTGGACCAATTATGTACCTCTGTAATCTTTTGACTACCGCCCCACATAATGGGTATGGGGTGCATAATAAACATATTAAACTAACTAAACTTAAGTGCCCAGCGAGGGAGAGAGGAGTAGGCCTTGTTGACTGAGTGAAGGCTGCTGAGAGAGTGAGGTAGAGGCAGGTGTGGGCATACTGAAGTGGTAGGCCTATAGGTGCGAAGTATGAACTCGACTGGCAGACAGCATAGGCACTCTATGCAGACAGTATAGGCTGTCTACACAGATTAGAGGCACGAATGCAGCTTAATGAGATCATTACTGGCGGCACACATACACTAGGCTTTATCAAGTCACAGCCCCTCGAGAGAGGTGTCTTGATGCTGGTGAGGGGGCTCTTGATCTAGGGAATTGGATCTGTGTTCCAGTTCCCTGAATTAAACCTGAATACCTTTCACATCCCCCCCCAGACACTGTATAGTCCTACGGGTTTAGCGCTTCCCCTTTGATTATAATAATCTTGATTCAAGGGACTGGACCTATGTCTTCCCTTCCCTTCTTTGGATATAACCTGAATATCTCCCTTGCTCAAGATGCTGTAGCCTTGTATATAATTTTTTTTTGTGACTCCCTTCTTTTGACTTTTCTTTTCATACACCATGAGTTGTATGAATGTCAGTTTATATACACGTGAGAAGTCACTTTAAGAGACTCAAGTATTCTTGTCTGGTGGTAACCCTTGTGTAGTCGATAGACTTTCAACCCCATTAACCAACTAGGTTCCTGCTCCCATTTTTCCTGTACATGAATCGTGTTGGTTTAGCATTTTCCATGATTGTTATTTTATTTCTGAGGAAATATTAAACCCAATGGGGTCATTCAACACAAGGGGAATGGGAAGTAATCAGATTTACTCCAGCGGATGGGAGGGTAGCTCTGATTCCTTGCATCAAGAGCCCTTCACCAGCATCAGGGCACCCGCCCCTGTTATTACACCTTCCTTCAACATTATCATTCGTTTCTTTAGTCATCCTACTTTTGTGGCTCTGGGTTAATTTTTTTTAATTTGAGGCAATATCATTTTTGAGTCTGCTCTCAATTTATTCCTAGTATTCACACACATCCGTTCGAGTTTTTTTTAATCGTTTCTGTGATTTATGTTCCTATTACACTTACATCTCTCCTGGGCTCCTCCCATTACTTTCATAGTTTCTCAGTGTCCTTGGTACGATTTTTTTTTCTATTTCGTTTTGACACTTCATCTTAATTACCTCTGTCATCTCTCCCATTGTCTTACAATTCATCTCCCTTTTTCTTTGTAGTCTTTTAAACTATCACCATTCACATTGCTCCTTTCCCCCCTCCTCGTCTGTAGTCTGGTTTCCTGTGTGCATGCATAGGTCTTATTTAACCTAGTTTCTCCTTTTCTTCTTGCTGTTATATTTTTCTTGGGAGACCTGGAAAGTGCAGTGCAGTGCTTGGATATCCGCATGACTTACTTCCTGTTTCCCACAGTGTCAACACTACCCACCCCCTACCTCTTTCCAGTATCAGTACCACCCCCTGCCTCTTCCCACAGTGCCAGCACTACCCCCTGCCTCTTCCCACAATGTCAGCATCACTCCCTGTCTCTTTCCAGTGTCAGCACCACCCCCCTGTATCTTCTCAGTGTCAGCACCATCCTCTGCCTCTTCACACAGTTTCAGCACCGCCCTGCCTCTTCCCACAGTGTCAACACCTTTCTCTTTCCAGTGTCAGCACCACCCCCTGTCTAGTCACACAGTATCAGCACCACCCCTTGCCTCTTCTCAGTGTTAGCACCACCCCCTGTCTCTTCTCACATTGTCAGCACCACCCCATGTTTCTTCTCACAGTGTCAGCACCACCCCATGTTTCTTCTCACAGTGTCAGCACCACCCCCTGTCTCTTCCCAGTGTCAGTACCATCCCCATCCCCCGCAGCCTCTTCCCACAGTGTCAGCACCACCCCTGCCTCTTCCCACAATATCAGTACCACTTATATCTCCCCCAATTCAGCACAACTTCTTGTTCCTTCCCATAGCGTCTTTCCTTGGACAGCAAAAAAAAAAAAAATATCAACTAGCTGTGTGTAAGAGAAAACGTCTTGGTGATGTAAATTAGATATATTTGGGAGATTTTAATCCGTGAAACCCTTGACACTGTGCGTTAGTCGCTGCTTGATTCAAGAGAGGTGCTACCCTTATCACAACCTCAGCCCTCTGATCCACACAACCTCCTTAACTGTACCTCTAGACCTCTGATAGGGAGAGGAGCTGCAGCTCAACTCCCTCATGAGACCTAGGAGATCTGAACACGAAGAAGAGGGACAGGAGATGTGAATCAGCATACTCAAGAGGCCACGAACTTGCGAAAGTGTTTCACACGAAGTCCTGAGTGACCTTCCCATAGGCTTACACCTAGGATTTTAACAAAACATTAAGCGCTGAGTTAGTGTTTCGTGTCTTTGTATTGTGTTACATCTCTGCACGAAGAGTTTAAACACTGGGTTCAGCGCTGTATGACCCTAGTGGTTTTATCACTTGGTTTTGATTATAATAATAATATACACTGGATTAGTGTTTGCATTGAGTTCTATATCCATACTATGCACTGTAGTAAGTGTGGATATTTTGTGCGTTGAGCAGATTTAGACTACTGAACATGGCGGTGTTTGGAACCTGACTCAGTGATCATTCTAATAGGAGACCTTATTTTTTTTTAAATAACAGATTAAAGGTGATTTATAAATGCGTGTCACGATAAAACAAAAAAGCTTACCTTTCAAAGCAAGACATTTATATTTGCCTGGAAAGATAGGCATACATTGGACGAGACTTTTATTGCGAATCAAACTGCTGGAATATTGACATGGGAACTAGTGATCCGTCAAGAAAAACACAACGAAAATTATTATCGTCACAAGTACATATACATAAACCGGATATAAATTCGTCCCGGAGAAAATGTTGCATGCAATAAAATTTCATCCTTGTGTTTGCATCTGTGTGGCAGTCCTTGCCCTACATACTCTAAAACCAGTCAAGCAAACTTTATACTCTTGTGGATGTTGCTGTTTATTGTGTGTGGACGGTCTTGCCTGGTTTAGAGTCTTCTCACTCTATAGTGTATTCTTTTGCTGATTCTGTGTAAAATATTTTACGTTCGTAGTGACGTTTGAGAGACTGTGTCAGCATAGACTATAATATATCTTGTTCGAAGGACTTCACACAGTAAAGGTACAATAATTATATTGTCATATGAATAACTAAAGTGTAATGAACACTTGTCAATGCTCAATAATATCCCACATGAAGGCAGAAACTAGAAAAATTAATTTATCTGTATATTTCAACCCCTTCTGGAATCCACTGCTAAAGTGGATCCCAGAAGAGGTCGAAATATACAGATCAATTAATCTCTTAAGTTTCTGTCTAGATGTAGGTTATTATTGAGTAAATAGCCATATCTATATTAGCTATACACAGTTAAATCTTTACATATACACTGTAGGTACGAAACACATGCGTAACTATTATGCTATACACGTAAAGTAGCTATATCTATCTATCTAGCTTTGTCCTGTTCCCTGACAAGTCTTACCTGACCTAACCTATCTTGCTGATCTTTGCCATTCTTGCCAAAAGGAGAATTGAAAATCTGAGTAATGCTGACAATTATTTTTTCATTCTGGCCGCAGCTGTAGACCAGTAAAGATGGCCAACTGACAGGGACGCTAGCATTTATTGCGAGTTATTGCGCCTACAATAACACGTTGTCATGTGCGCAGTGGATCAGGGACGATCATGCAGCGTGAATGAATGAGGGGGAGAACGGGGGCAAAGAGAGGAACGGACAATGAAGAGGAGAAAAATGCTGATTTCAAGAGAGGCTATAAGCACAACAATGGAGGTTGCCGATGACTGTACTTGGGCGGAAAGCAGGCACTCTGCATGGTAATGTGTACCAACACTGCTAGCAATGAGGGTTTTTCTTTTGGTATTATTCATTTTTTTTTCGTCTCTCTCTTTCTCGTCATCATTTTCATCACTTTCGTGATCATCATCCTCATATCCTTGCGCTGTATGACCCTTGTTTGTTTAGCGCTTCTTTTTAATTATAATAATGATCACTATATAATCATCATACCGTCACCATCGTCATACCATCACTATCATACCATCACTATCATTATACCATTACCATCATACCATCACATCATACATCACCATCTTCATATCATAACCATCATACCATCACCATCATTCACCAGTCTTCATGCTGTTTCTTCCGCTCTTCTTCTATTCGTTATCTTTTCTTTTTCTTCGTAAAATTTCGCATATACGCTGCAGTTTTTTTCATTACAATCATCATGTATCCTCTTATTCTCTTTTACGGCTTCAAAAACAATAACAAAAATGCTCCACTTGTGTTGCTTCCAACTCTGATTTTCTAATTTACTATATATATATATATATATATATATATATATATATATATATATATATATATATATATATATATATATATATATATATATATATATATATATATATGTCGTGCCGAATATGTAAAACTGGTCAATTAGCAAGAACTCATTTAAAATTAAGTCCTTTCTGAAATTTTCTCTTATACGTTTAAAAATATATTTTTTTTTCATTAATGTTAATGTAAAAATTTTTAATTTTCCACCAAAAGAATCTTAGAAAACTTACCTAACCTTATTATAACAAGAGCAATTTATTTTAGCCTAACCCAACTAAATATATTTTAAATACGTTTACAATAATTTAATACTAAACAAACACAATCAAATATATTTTTTTCGTTAGGTTCAGAATGATTTTGGCGAAATTATTGCATACACAAATTTTCACTTGTCCTATATGGCAAGATGAACGTTGCTATTTAAGCCAAGATCGCAAGTTCTGCCTATTCGGCACGACATACATACATGCATATATATATATATATATATATATATATATATATATATATATATATATATATATATATATATATATATATATATATATATATATATATATATGCAATAAGATCACAGTAAACAGGTGATTTCAGAATATGCAAAACAACCACTCTGAAAGAATAGAGAAATTCCAAGCGCTTTCGTGACTACTCATATTATCAAGGAATTATGAAAGTAAAGCATCAAAGGAAGGTATATAAGGGGTCTGGCCAACACCTCACTATCAGATCCCACAACGGTTAAACACCTGAAGCGCGCCGGCCCAACTGGACAGGTCCTTTGCACAACCCACCAACAAACTATTCTACCCAAGAAAATTTTTAAAATTATTATTTGTCCAGTGTATTATTAAATTCTTCCCAAATTCTATTAATTATAAATGGATCTAATTTATATAAACCAAAGGAAATATTCATATTATTGTCAAAACTGCTTTTTATGAAACAAGATTCAATTATATTCCTGTCGACCATGGACTTGCTTGACAATACTTTCTCAACTTTTTGAAAATCAATTGGATGGTTAAAATCTCTTAAATGAATAAATAGAGCATTGGAATCTTGTCCAGTTCTAATGCTATATTTATGTTGTTTTAATCTTAGTTCGAGATTTTTACCAGTTTGACCGTTGAAGATTGAGACACTTATGCAACATATGGGAATCTTTATTCAGGAAACGTTTCGCCACACAGTGGCTTCATCAGTCCAGTACAAAGAAGAAAGGCGTAAGCAGAGGAGGAATTTGAGGTGATCAGTCCCTCAGCCTGGAGTCGATGTGTTCAGTCCATCAATCTTGTAGAATATACAGCATAGGGCCGTAGACGTGGCTTATATACTGTAGTGAGGTGAGGTGAAGCAGGAGGAGGTGAGGTCATAGTGGTACCATCCACTAGTCGAAGTAGGTCTTCGTCCAAAAGTTGAACAAGTGTTGAAGAATTCTTTGTAACAAGATCCCATGATGCTGCAGTGTCTGACAGTTGTGATGAATGGTTTGAAAAACCGACAAGTTGAAGATTGAGACACTTATGCAACATATTGGAATCTTTATTCAGGAAACGTTTCGCCACACAGTGGCTTCATCAGTCCAATACAAAGAAGAAAGGCGTAAGCAGAGGAGGAATTTGAGGTGATCAGTCCCTCAGCCTGGAGTCGATGTGTTCAGTCCATCAATCTTGTCGGTTTTTCAAACCATTCATCACAACTGTCAGACACTGCAGCATCATGGGATCTTGTTACAAAGAATTCTTCAACACTTGTTCAACTTTTGGACGAAGACCTACTTCGACTAGTGGATGGTACCACTATGACCTCACCTCCTCATGCTTCACCTCACCTCACTACAGTATATAAGCCACGTCTACGGCCCTATGCTGTACATTCTACAAGATTGATGGACTGAACACATCGACTCCAGGCTGAGGGACTGATCACCTCAAATTCCTCCTCTGCTTACGCCTTTCTTTGTATTGGACTGATGAAGCCACTGTGTGGCGAAACGTTTCCTGAATAAAGATTCCCATATGTTGCATAAGTGTCTCAATCTTCAACTAGTCGGTTTTTCAAACCATTCATCACACAGTTTGACCGTAATAAACTTTATCGCAAATTTTACAAGGAATCTTATAGACACATCCATCAGCATTTTGGGGGGAATTCTTTATCAAAAGTTTTTTAACTGTATCAAGATTTTTGAATACAACTTTAATATTAAAAGTCTTAAGAAGAGAAGGCATATCAACCAAGTTTTCATGGTAAGGGAGAACCAACATATTTTTAGTTGAATAAGACTGGTTGTCCCTTTTTGGATTGTAAAAAGTATTTCTAGCAACTTTAAAAGGTTTATCAATTACATTTCTTGTGTATTTTAAATCATTACCTATTTCATAAATTTTGGATATTTCCTCATCTATGAACTCAGGACTACAAATTCGTAAAGCTCTCAAAAACATTGATGAGAAAACAGACAGTTTGACTCTATCTTGATGCGAAGAATAATAGTGGACATAGGAACAGTTATTTGTAGGTTTTCTGTAAATTTTAAATTTGAATTTATTATTACCCTTAATAATTAAAACATCTAGAAAAGGCAATGAGTTATTTTCTTCAAACTCAACAGTAAAGTTTATAGAATGGGCTAAGCTATTTAATTTTCCAAGGAAATGGTGTATATCTACATTCTTGGGCATAAGACACAAAATATCATCAACATATCTGAGTCTGAAGAAAATAACTCATTGCCTTTTCTAGATGTTTTAATTATTAAGGGTAATAATGAATTCAAATTTAAAATTTACAGAAAACCTACAAATAACTGTTCCTATGTCCACTATTATTCCTCGCATCAAGATAGAGTCAAACTGTCTGTTTTCTCATCAATGTTTTTGAGAGCTTTACGAATTTGTAGTCCTGAGTTCATAGATGAGGAAATATCCAAAATTTATGAAATAGGTAATGATTTAAAATACCCAAGAAATGTAATTGATAAATCTTTTAAAGTTGCTAGAAATACTTTTTACAATCCAAAAAGGGACAACCAGCCTTATTCAACTAAAAATATGTTGGTCCTCCCTTACCATGAAAACTTGGTTGATATGCCTTCTCTTCTTAAGACTTTTAATATTAAAGTTGTATTCAAAAATCTTGATACTGTTAAAAAACTTTTGATAAAGAATTTCCCACAAAATGCTGATGGATGTGTCTATAAGATTCCTTGTAAAATTTGCGATAAAGTTTATTACGGTCAAACTGGTAAAAATCTCGAACTAAGATTAAAACAACATAAATATAGCATTAGAACTGGACAAGATTCCAATGCTCTATTTGTTCATGTAAGAGATTTTAACCATCCAATTGATTTTCAAAAAGTTGAGAAAGTATTGTCAAGCAAGTCCATGGTCGACAGGAATATAATTGAATCTTGTTTCATAAAAAGCAGTTTTGACAATAATATGAATATTTCCTTTGGTTTATATAAATTAAATCCATTTATAATTAATAGAATTTGGGCAAGAATTTAATAATACACTGGACAAATAATAATTTTAAAAATTTTCTTGGGTAGAATAGTTTGTTGATGGGTTGTGCAAAGGACCTGTCCAGTTGGGCCGGCGCACTTCAGGTGTTTAACCGTTGTGGGATCTGATAGTGAGGTGTTGGCCAGACCCCTTATATACCTTCCTTGGATGCTTTACTTTCATAGTTCCTTGATAATGCGAGTAGTCACGAAAGCGCTTGGAATTTCTCTATTCTTTCAGAGTGGTTGTTTTGCATATATATATATATATATATATATATATATATATATATATATATATATATATATATATATATATATATATATATATATATATATATATATATATATATATATATATTTATTATTATTATCACACTGGCCGATTCCCACCAAGGCAGGGTGGCCCGAAAAAGAAAAACTTTCACCATCATTCACTCCATCACTGTCTTGCCAGAAGGGTGCTTTACACTACAGTTTTTAAACTGCAACATTAACACCCCTCCTTCAGAGTGCAGGCACTGTACTTCATATCTCCAGGACTCAAGTCTGGCCTGCCGGTTTCCCTGAACCCCTTCATAAATGTTACTTTGCTCACACTCCAACAGCACGTCAAGTATTAAAAACCATTTGTCTCCATTCACTCCTATCAAACACGCTCACGCATGCCTGCTGGAAGTCCAAGCCCCTTGCACACAAAACCTCCTTTACCCCCTCTCTCCAACCTTTCCTAGGCCGACCTTTACCCCCCCTTCCTTCCACTACAGACTGATACACTCTTGAAGTCGGTTCTAAACCAACTCTTGAAGTCATTCTGTTTCGCTCCATTCTCTCTACATGTCCGAACCACCTCAACAACCCTTCCTCAGCCCTCTGGACAACAGTTTTGGTAATCCCGCACCTCCTCCTAACTTCCAAACTACGAATTCTCTGCATTATATTCACACCACACATTGCCCTCAGACATGACATCTCCACTGCCTCCAGCCTTCTCCTCGCTGCAACATTCATCACCCATGCTTCACACCCATATAAGAGCGTTGGTAAAACTATACTCTCATACATTCCCCTCTTTGCCTCCAAGGACAAAGTTCTTTGTCTCCACAGACTCCTAAGTGCACCACTCACTCTTTTCCCCTCATCAATTCTATGATTCACCTCATCTTTCATAGACCCATCTGCTGACACGTCCACTCCCAAATATCTGAATACATTCACCTCCTCCATACTCTCTCCCTCCAATCTGATATTCAATCTTTCATCACCTAATCTTTTTGTTATCCTCATAACCTTACTCTTTCCTGTATTCACCTTTAATTTTCTTCTTTTGCACACCCTCCCAAATTCATCCACCAATCTCTGCAGCTTCTCTTCAGAATCTCCCAAGAGCACAGTGTCATCAGCAAAGAGCAGCTGTGACAACTCCCACTTTGTGTGTGATTCTTTATCTTTTAACTCCACGCCTCTTGCCAAGACCCTCGCATTTACTTCTCTTACAACCCCATCTATAAATATATTAAACAACCACGGTGACATCACACATCCTTGTCTAAGGCCTACTTTTACTGGGAAATAATTTCCCTCTTTCCTACATACTCTAACTTGAGCCTCACTATCCTCGTAAAAACTCTTCACTGCTTTCAGTAACCTACCTCCTACACCATACACTTGCAACATCTGCCACATTGCCCCCCTATCCACCCTGTCATACGCCTTTTCCAAATCCATAAATGCCACAAAGACCTCTTTAGCCTTATCTAAATACTGTTCACTTATATGTTTCACTGTAAACACCTGGTCCACACACCCCCTACCTTTCCTAAAGCCTCCTTTATATATATATATATATATATAATATAGGGAGGTACCACCTCTAGAACTGTCCTGGGGACCCTCATCCTCAGAGAAAAGAATAAACTTGCTTCAGGGAAAACTCAAGGTTCTCCCTGAAGCTGTTTGAAATTTTTCTCCTACCACCCTCTATATATTCTACATATGCTTTATTTAAAAACAAGATACATTGACAAAATACATTGACAAAAATACAGTATGGAATAAAACCACATAGATAACAACTCAGAGCTACATCTCAAATGCTTCGTCCAGCTCCCCGGCGGTGGGCCGCGTGCCCAGAATGCTGCAGGCATTTCCTCTCTGGATCGCGACACTGAGTCTCTGAAAGAGGAAGCTGGTCGCTTTGTGGTCCTTAGTTTCTATGATGAGTTTTTCACCCAGCTCTTTGAGGAACTTTATAGCACACCTGCCCCATGCTCCAAGGGTCTCCGACCCTATTGGGATGAAGTTATAGCAAGGGTGAAGGTCTTCGTATTTGCGGGTCTTCTGGGCCTCCCTATGGCTGGCAGCTCCACCCCCTTCAGCTACAGAGTATGGCAAGTAGGTGTCTGCCAATGTGGCAGCACAGGTGTAGTCCCAGTCAATCTGCTTTCCATTCTTCCAGGGTAACATAGTGGCTCCATCAGGACGCTTTTGACTTCCGTCAAACCTCTGCACTTGGGGTTCCTGTTGAGCTGGGCAACGGGCTGTGGCGAGGCTTCTCTTTATGATGTCATTGACCTCCTCATGTCTGGCATACTTCCCTTCTGATGTGTGACACACGAGACCATGAAGCCCGAATTGATCAGCCGTTGCCCTGCTGCAAATACACCTGTGTTCGGTGAGGATGGTGGCGGCTAGGCGAAGAGCAACACCAATCTGAATGGCTTGTGGGCCGAGTCGAGTGCCCAGGGAGGAATTGGGAACAGCTAGAAGGAATTCTTCTTACTGTGGTGCCTTCACCGCTAGGAGACGAGCTTTGCCCTTTCCTGAAGCGTTGGTTAGCATTGTGTTGGCGATTTTTTCCATGATCGGTTTGTGGGACTGTTTGTGCTCTTTGGGAGGAGCTGATCTGCTGGAGGAATCTGCAAGGGTGTCCCACATATATATTTATTTTTTTTTTTGTCTGGTAGTGAAAAGGTTACGTACAGCCTTAATGACCCTAGTGTAGTCGACAGGCTTTCAACCTCATTAACCAACCACACAACCACTCAACCATCCTTCCTTCCTTCCTTCCTTGGTGTTGCCATAGTTTCTTTTTATCTAAGGTGATTGTGAAGTGTGTTTGTGGAGTGCCTAGTTCCTATGTTTTTATATAATTCTATTTTAAGTGTTTACAAACAAATTAAGTTGGAAACATCTTACCTTGGTAACATCTTACCTTGGTAACATCTTACCTTGGTAACATCTTACCTTGGTAACATCTTACCTTGATAACATCTTACCTTGGTAACATCTTACCTTGATAACATCTTACCTTGGTAACATCTTACCTTGATAACATCTTACCTTGGTAACATCTTACCTTGGTAACATCTTACCTTAGTAACGTCTTACCTTGTGGTAAAGTCTCTTGCAGATAGTTACTATAGCAACAAGTTTTTGAGAATAATTCATGGAAATACTTATCAGCTTATTCAAATTAATTTTATACGTGCAAAAATATACACCGAGAGATGAACGTGTGTGTGTGTGTGTGTGTGTACTCACCTAGTTGTACTCACCTAGTTGAGGTTGCAGGGGTCGAGTCCTAGCTCCTGGCCCCGCCTCTTCACTGGTCGCTACTAGGTCACTCTCCCTGAACCGTGAGCTTTATCATACCTCTGCTTAAAGCTATGTATGGATCCTGCCTCCACTACATCGCTTCCCAAACTATTCCACTTTCTGACGACTCTGTGGCTGAAGAAATACTTCCTAACATCCCTGTGATTCATCTGTGTCTTCAACTTCCAACTGTGTCCCCTTGTTACTGTGTCCCATCTCTGGAACATCCTGTCTGTCCACCTTGTCAATTCCTCTCAGTATTTTGTATGTCGTTATCATGTCCCCCCTATCTCTCCTGTCCTCCAGTGTCGTCAGGTTGATTTCCCTTAACCTCTCCTCGTAGGACATACCTCTTAGCTCTGGGACTAGTCTTGTTGCAAACCTTTGCACTTTCTCTAGTTTCTTTACGTGCTTGGCTAGGTGTGGGTTCCAAACTGGTGCCGCATACTCCAATATGGGCCTAACGTACACGATGTACAGGGTCCTGAACGATTCCTTATTAAGATGTCGGAATGCTGTTCTTAGGTTTGCTAGGCGCCCGTATGCTGCAGCCGTTATTTGGTTGATAAGTAAGTAAGTAAGTAAGTAAGTTTATTCCGGTATACACAAATACAGTTACATAGAATTATCATACATAGCAGCATATGTGTAGAGAACCTGGGATAACCCAAAAAAGTCAGACAGAGTGACTTATTTCCATTGGGGTCCTTTTACCTTATTATTATAGTATAAAGGTTATAATATTTTCATATTATTCTACAATGAAGATAACATCTTATTATCATACTAAAAAGACTATCTGCTACACCAAGGTCATTAAGACTATCTACAATACGAGGGTCATTACAAGGAATAAGGTAAAATTTACACGTATGTTAGCTAAAAAATAGAAAATCATTCCCCTCCCTTTCTGTAGCTACATTCATCAGACACCTTTTGGCACTCTTCTTGAACTGGTTCACGCTATGACTGGCTTTGACATGTGCGGGTAGTCTGTTCCATTCCTTTATTGCTGTACAATAAAAGGTGTTTGAAGCCTGGCCACTGACTGTGGGTACTACAAAGTTGTGCTCTCTCCCCCTAGTACTATGATTGCTTTGGTTCCCAACCTTGACAAAATTGACAGCAAGATATTCTGGACACTGTTTGTGAGCAATTTTATAAACATGATTTAGCTTCAGTTGTTTTACTCTGTCTTCAACATTCAGCATATCCAACTGCTGTAATTCATCCTGGCCTACATGTTCTCTTGGTCCCAGCCCCAGGATGAATCTTACGATTTTGTTCTGGGTGATTTGCAGTCTATCTTTCAGTTTTTTTGTCAAGGCAGAGTACCAAGAAGAGCAAGCGTAATCCATATGGCATTGTATAAGGGCTAGACATAGGGTCCTGCGAGCCTCAGTAGGTAGACATTGTGCTTGTCTATACAGGAACTTCAGTTTGGCATTCGCTTTCTTTACTACACTGTTCCCTATCAATTCTCCTGACATGCATGGGTCAAAGGGGATTCCCAAATATTTTACTGATGAAACCAAAGTGATGGGCTCCCCATTACATTGAACATTAAAATTATTTACCCTTCTCAGTTTATGTTTCGTGCCAAAGAGAATGGCTTCAGTTTTCCCTAGGTGTAATGATAGTTTGTTGTCTACTAACCATTTGCTGCAGGACTCCAGTTCCAGTGTTAAAACATTAGCAATATCTTGTGGGTCTTTACCTGACACTAACAGAGCACTGTCATCTGCATACAGTAGGAGTTTGCACTTGACACTGATAGGCATATCATTGACATAACATAAGAATAATAAGGGACCCAGAATACTACCTTGGGGAACTCCACATGTTATCGGCAGGGGTTCTGATTCTGTTTTGTTGATTTTGACTATTTGTCTCCTGTTGCTAAGGTAGGACTTAAACCAGTCTACAGAACCTATACCAATAGCTTGAAGTTTATTACATAATATATTGTGGTTGACAGTATCGAAGGCCTTTTGCAGGTCTAAGGTTACCATGCCTATGAGGTTCCCCTTTGACATTTCAGTTCTCAGGTAATCCATCAGATTAATAAGGGAGGTGTCGGTTGAGTAGGATCTTCTAAAGCCCGATTGATAGCTATGGAGAATGTTGTTGTCATTAAGGTACTTAACTACTTGAGAATACACCGCCCTCTCTAGAATTTTAGATATTATACTGAGTATACTAACAGGCCTATAGTTGCTTACATCAGACCTACTATTTTTCTTGAAGATAGGAGTGACTCTGGCCTCCTTGAACCCCTCCGGTACTGTATTAGTGGTGATTGATAGATTTATTATGTGAGCAATAGGGATTGACAGTTCAGAAGCACCATCTTTTAGGAACTTAGACGGGATGTTATCAGGGCCTGTGCTCTTAGTTGGGTTTAACCTGCTTAGTTCTTTTTGAATAAAGTCATGAGATACACTTACTAGTTGACAACTGTTTGGGGTTACCCCTTTATTGGTATAGTATGTTTGAAACTTATCAGAGTCTGTGTTAAAGGTATTTGATGCAGCTGGTAGTTTACTTACTAGTGTTGATGCAACAGATGTGTAGTAGGAATTAAAGCAATTTGCCACCTTAGATGTTTCGTGGCATACCTCATTATCGATAGTGAGTACTATGTTAGACCTATCTACTGGCTTATGGCTATACCCCAACTGTTTTAGTTGTTGCCAGAGCTTTCTGGGGTTATGCTTATACTCTTCAATTTTTGAGCAGTAGTGCTTTGCCTTTGCTCCTTTTATAAGTCTCTGTACTCTGTTCCTCACCCTTTGGAATTCATTTAGTGCTGCAATATCCTGTCTGTTTGCTTTAAATCTTTTTAGCAGCTGGTCTCTGAATTTCATATTATCTAATATCTCAGTATTCATCCAGGGTTCAGTTCTTCGTTTAATCCTAACCTCTTTAACTGGTGCAATATTATCAAGGATGGTAGTGAACATTGTTTTGAATTTTTCCCAGGCATCGTTTACGTCCGTGCAACTTGTTATCTCTGTCCAGTGTGCTTCAGGAGATGTGCCTGGTGTTATACTCACCCCAAGATATTTTTCCTTGAGTGAAGTTTGTAGTCTCTGGCCCCTAGACTGTACTCCGTCTGCGGTCTTCTTTGCCCTTCCCCAATCTTCATGACTTTGCACTTGGTGGGATTGAACTCCAGGAGCCAATTACTGGACCAGGTCTGCAGCCTGTCCAGATCCCTTTGTAGTTCTGCCTGGTCTTCGAACGAGTGAATTCTTCTCACCAACTTCACGTCATCTTCAAACAGGGACACCTCGGAGTCTATTCCTTCCGTCATGTCGTTCACAAATACCAGAAACAGCACTGGTCCTAGGACTGACCCTTGTGGGACCCCGCTGGTCACAGGTGCCCACTCTGACACCTCGCCACGTACCATGACTCGCTGCTGTCTTCCTGACAAGTATTCCCTGATCCATTGTAGTGCCTTTCCTGTTATCCCTGCTTGGTCCTCCAGTTTTTGCACTAATCTCTTGTGTGGAACTGTGTCAAACTCCTTCTTGCAGTCCAAGAATATGCAATCCACCCATCCCTCTCTCTCTTGTCTTACTGCTGTCACCATGTCATAGAACTCCAGTAGGTTTGTGACACAGGATTTCCCGTCTCTGAAACCATGTTGGCTGCTGTTGATGAGATCATTCCTTTCTAGGTGTTCCACCACTCTTCTCCTGATAATCTTCTCCATGATTTTGCATATTATACATGTCAGTGACACTGGTCTGTAGTTTAGTGCTTCATGTCTGTCTCCTTTTTTAAAGATTGGGACTACATTTGCTGTCTTCCATGCCTCAGGCAATCTCACTGTTTCGATAGATGTATTGAATATTGTTGTTAGGGGTACACATAGCGCCTCTGTTCCCTCTCTCAGGACCCATGGGGAGATGTTATCTGGCCCCATTGCCTTTGAGGTATCTAGCTCACTCAGAAGCCTCTTCACTTCTTCCTCGGTTGTGTGCACTGTGTCCAGCACATAGTGGTGTGCCCCACCTCTCCGTCTTTCTGGAGCCCCTTCTGTCTCCTCTGTGAACACTTCTTTGAATCTCTTGTTGAGTTCCTCACATACTTCACGGTCATTTCTTGTTGTCTCTCCTCCTTCCTTCCTTAGCCTGATTACCTGGTCCTTGACTGTTGTTTTCCTCCTGATGTGGCTGTATAACAGTTTCGGGTCAGATTTGGCTTTCGCTGCTATGTCGTTTTCATATTGTCGTTAGGCGACATATTGTCGTTGGGCGACATATTGTCGTTGTGTGTGTGTGTGTGTGTGTGTGTGTGTGTGTGTGTGTGTGTGTGTGTGTGTGTGTGTGTGTGTGTGTGTGTGTGTGTGTGTGTGTGTGTGTGTGTGTGTGTGTGTGTGTGTGTGTGTGTGTGTGTGTGTGTGTGTGTATGTGTGTGTGTGTTTGCGCGCGCGGACTAAATTTAGTTTAATTTGTGTTTCAAGGATTACAATATCTTTGACTGGATGTGAACGAGTCTCATGCATCCTTAGCAGAGCTGTATAGCCCTTGTGGTTTAGCGCTTCTGTTGATTATAATAATAATAATAATCATGCATCCTTAATAACCCTTGTGTAGTCGACAGGCTTTAAACCCAATTAATAAAGCAACCATCTCCCGACTTCTGTCACAAAGGTACAATGTCTTACACAATGCAGCGATAATTCTCAGACATGAATCAAGAGAAACCAGATTAGGTCTCCCTGCATCTACTGAACTACCATCAAGAGGGGACACTGAGCAGCCCATCCACTAGCCCATCTCACCCTTGTAGCCTTTAACGGTACAGGCGGTTATTCCAACTCTGGCGTGTGACAGGATAGGCACCTGTTACATCAAACTATGCGGTAGGCTGGGATAACTTTTTACAGGTCGTGTGTTTGGAGGTCACAAGACTTACACTGAATAATAAACTACATGATATAAACCCCAGCTTTAGGAGGTCGCCGTTTTTGGGACTTGACTGGCTGTTGGAGTGTGAGCAAGGTAATATTTTGTGAAGGGATTCAGGGAAACCGGCTACCTGGACTTGAATCCTGGAGGTGGGAAGCAGAATGCCTGCACACTAAAGGAGGAGTTTGGGATATTTACTGTTTAGAGGAACATCTAAACTGTCGTATCTGCATTCTTTTGGCAAGACCTTACAGTGATAGTGTGAATGACGGTGAAAGTGTTTCTTTTACAGGTCATCCTACTTCAGTGGGAGACGGCCAGCGTCTTATATATATATATATATATATATATATATATATATATATATATATATATATATATATATATATATATATATGTATATATATATATATGAGTGGTGCACTTAGGAGTCTGTGGAGACAAAGAACTTTGTCCTTGGAGGCAAAGAGGGGAATGTATGAGAGTATAGTTTTACCAACACTCTTATATAGGTGTGAAGCATGGGTGATGAATGTTGCAGCGAGGAGAAGGTTGGAGGCAGTGGAGATGTCATGTCTGAGGGCAATGTGTGGTGTGAATATAATGCAGAGAATTCGTAGTTTGGAAGTTAGGAGGAGGTGCGGGATTACCAAAACTGTTGTCTAGAGGGCTGAGAAAGGGTTGTTGAGGTGGTTCGGACATGTAGAGAGAATGGAGCGAAACAGAATGACTTCAAGAGTGTATCAGTCTGTAGTGGAAGGAAGGCGGGGTTAGGGGTCGGCCTAGGAAAGGTTGGAGGGAGGGGGTAAAGGAGGTTTTGTGTGCGAGGGGCTTGGACTTCCAGCAGGCGTGCGTGAGCGTGTTTGATAGGAGTGAATGGAGACAAATGGTTTTTAATACTTGACGTGTTGTTGGAGTGTGAGCAAAGTAACATTTATGAAGGGGTTCAGGGAAACCGGCAGGCCGGACTTAAGTCCTGGAGATGGGAAGTACAGTGCCTGCACTCTGAAGGAGGGGTGTTAATGTTGCAGTTTAAAAACTGTAGTGTAAAGCACCCTTCTGGCAAGACAGTGATGGAGTGAATGATGGTGAAAGTTTTTCTTTTTCGGGTCACCCTGCCTTGGTGGGAATCGGCCAGTGTGATAATAAAAAAAAAAAAAAAAAAAAATTATATTATTAGATTCTGATCGATTGAATTATTTAATTTTTACTATTTACCCAAATTAACCATAATTAGACCTAACTTAACGATAGCCTAACGTAAAACATTGTACATTAAGAAGGCGGGTATAGCAAGACACCAACGACTGAGGTGAAGACTTAAGCAACGTGTGTGGGACATGTCTTCCTGCTTGTCTGCTGTCAACTCAGATTTGAATGTTTTAGCCAATTCTGACATAGATCACGGTGGCTGCACAACATATAATAATAATAATAATAATAATAATAATAATAATAATAATAATAATAATAATAATAATAATAATTATAAATTCTTTTCTGCAGTAAAAAGGTAATGTAATTTACATATAATAAAATATTGTTAGACACAAAAGAAAGCCACTAACATGC
Organism: Cherax quadricarinatus; assembly: GCF_038502225.1. Taxonomy (NCBI): domain Eukaryota; kingdom Metazoa; phylum Arthropoda; class Malacostraca; order Decapoda; family Parastacidae; genus Cherax; species Cherax quadricarinatus. The sequence goes on from NC_091301.1 coordinate 10,086,875, forward strand.
GGTGAATATAGGAAATATATAAGCACACTTTTTACGATAATAATAATAATAATAATAATAATAATAATAATAATAATAATAATAATATTTCTACAAGTACATGTACAAGGAACACAGGCCTAGATGACATCAATGATATACTACTGTATAGAAAGCATCTTGTTATGCAGAGCATTTCAGACAAATTAGGTAAATTTTGTCCTTAGGATACGACTAACACTCATTTACCTATTTTACTGCTAGGTGAACAGTTAGTTTAGTTAGTTTAATATCTTTATTATGCACCCCATACCCATCCTGTGGGCGGTAGTCAAAAGATTACAGAGGTACATAATTGGTCCAGTGACTGGACCCCAAAGTTATGATAGCTGAACTAGTTACAAAGGTAATGAACTCCAGGTAGATCTGGTCACAATCATCGCAAGTTACAGAGGTAATGAATCAGCCTCACTCCTATACATGGTTACAGTCATGAACAAATTACAAAGTAATGAACCACTGATACGTCCACACCTGGTCACAATTGTAATAAGTTATAAATACAAATATTAAGTGGGTCATACACCCACACGAGCGCGCGCGCGCATACATACACACACGAGGGCGCACGCACAGACACATGCACACGAGCGTACAAATATATGCATACACACAAGCACACACACACACACACACACACAAACACATACACACACACACAAACACACACACACACACACACACACACACACACACACACACACACACACACACACACACACACACACACACACACAGGAGGGTCAGGGGAGACATGATAACGACATATAAAATACTGCGTGGAATAGACAAGGTGGACAAAGACAGGATGTTCCAGGGAGGGGACACAGAAACAAGAGGCCACAATTGGAAGTTGAAGACACAAATGAGTCAGAGAGATATTAGGAAGTATTTCTTCAGTCATAGAGTTGTAAGGCAGTGGAATAGCCTAGAAAATGACGTAGTGGAGGCAGGAATCATACACAGTTTTAAGACGAGGTTTGATAAAGCTCATGGAGCGGGGAGAGAGAGGGCCCAGTAGCAACCGGTGAAGAGGCGGGGCCAGGAGCTAAGACTCGACCCCTGCAACCACAAATAGGTGAGTACAAATAGGTGAGTACACACACACACACACACACACATGGTAATGCATTATTTACAGCTAGCAAAGTCAGGGTATTTCTCCAGAATGGTCTGTAATATACCACTGTGGATAAAATACTTTGCCATTTCTAGATGAACATGGACAGCAGGTGTCTTAAGGAAACACGCAGTAATGTTTCTACCCGTACCGGGGATCGAACCACAGATCTCAATGTGTGAGATGAGTGCGCTAGCAATCGAACTACTGGACACCGTACGTATTGCATATTTACACGACGATATAATAAATATAAATAACCATAAATAACCATAATTTAAACCTAGAAGATGATTGATCACGTTGACCCTGATCTAAACCTCCATAATCTGACACCCAATCAAAACCTATTGGAAAGTAACTGCCTTTATTACACAGCATCACAAGCCACCACTATCCTAAACAATGCTAAAAGTCTATCAGTACTTAACTACAACATCAGGTCCTTAAGCAAACACTATGATGACCTCCTAGCACTCCTTGAATCACTAAAGACACAATAGATATCTACCCTCTACCAGGATACACAGCAATTCACAACTGCAGAACAAACCAAGTTGGGGGTGGTATTGCAATCTATTACTCTAACCAATTATCTTGTCTTAGCACCACTTGCTTTAGTGATGAATATGGGGAATACATTTTTGCTAATTTTACTGTAAAAAACCTTAAGACGCCTATAACAATCGGTGCCATTTACCGGATACCTCACACAAACATCCCAAATTTCAGTGAGAAATTAAAGTCACTAATAACAAACAGACAAATGAATAAGCACCACCTTCTCTTAGCTGGAGACTTCAACATCAACCTTGGCTTACTAGATGATCAGCCTGTAACTGATTTCATCAACAATATGAACAACACACTTCTCATACCAACAATAACTAAACCAACCAGGCTCACTGAGACAAGTGCAACCATAATAGACCACATATGGACCAATATACTAGCCCCCCTTAAATCAGGGATAATCACAGATAGCACTACAGACCACTACCCTACCTTCCTCCTGACAAACATTAGTAAACCACCACTTGAATACAACAAAGTCTCATTTAGACTCCATGACGAGGCCTCAGTAAGGAAGTTCACAGCTGACCTAGAGACTGTTGATTGGCCTACAGAATTCTCCAAGGCCAATGGTATTGATGACTGGACAGACATTTTTCTTAACAAATTACTTAGACTATACAACAAACATTGTCCTATAAAAACAAAACAGATCACAAACAAACGGCTTGGTTGCCCATGGCTAACCAGCACCATTCTGAAATCCATTGACAAGAAACACCAATATGAAAAGCAATATAGACAGGGCTTAATACACAAAGATACTCTTAAACACTATTCATCAGCTCTCACCAAAGTGATAAAAAAAAGCCAAACAACTATACTACTCCAGTAGATTCACAGACACTAGAGGAGATATAAAAAAGACCTGGAAAACACTCTCTCAGATTCTAGGGACCCACAAACTGAGAAAAACCAAGAATATTGTCCTAACTAAACCTAATGAAACACCACTACATCCCACTGACACAGCTAACAAGATAAACGACTTCTTCTCAAACATAGGATCTAATCTCGCCAGAAAAATCCCACATACCAATGCCCATGCCGGGGACTACCTAGATGGAAATTTCCCTAATTCCTTCTATCTTGCACCAACTGAGCCCACGGAAGTCATTGAGATCATAAAGTCACTTAAAAATAACTCGGGGAATCTGTCTCATGTCCCACCATTACTGTACAAGCAAGCGGCCCATGTCCTTTCGCATGCTATTTCATTACTTTTTAACAAGTCAATAGAGACTAGCACCTTCCCGAAACTACTCAAGATGGCAAGGGTTACACCAATACATAAAGGTGGTGACCCTACAGACTTAAACAACTATAGGCCAATATCTAACTTACCATTGCTATCCAAAATCTTTGAGAAACTCGTGCACAGGAGACTGTATTCATTTATAACGGCTCAAAACATACTCAACCCCTGCCAGTTTGGATTCAGGAAAAATAAAAGCACTAATGATGCAATCATAAAAATGCTAGATCTGCTTTACACAGCATTGGAAAATAAGGAATATCCACTAGGAATTTTTATTGACCTATAGTTACCGTCAGCGTGCCTTGTTGTGCTCCCGGCTTTCTGGTGTTTTCACGGTCGCTCTTACGTGCTAGAACTTTAATTTGTGTCATCAATCCTATACGATACATCCCTCTAGCGCCTGGAACCAATCTTGGGCGGAAAACATTATATACTGAGTCAAAAAAGGAGAATTAGTGTGCATTACCTAGCAGAGTTTACTGCCAGAGGGGAATCATAGGCCTGTTTCCCGTGTGAAAAAAAATAATAATAATTGAACGTTGTGTCAGAGGAAAGAAAGTCTCCCTGAAAGCATTGAGTATACATAGTGTATAGTGTATACTACAGTGGCTCCCTAGTATATTGATGATAAAGGCTAAAGTGTCATTTGAAAACAGGTGAATTTGTAAATGAAGTGATAAGCCTATAGAGGCAGGTGCCAGAAGTCGCCAGAAACTTACCACAGGTCAGCTGTTTTTAATAATCTTCCTGGCCTGCTAGTGTACTCGCATATAATCTAGTGATACCAGTGAATAGCAGAATACAGTGTTGTAGTAGCAACTAACCAGTATTATAATGGTACTTAGTGGAGTGGAGTGACTTTCATTAGTTTCTTTTTCTTGAAATACGAGACGTTACTGTGAATTTCATATAACCTGTAGTTACCAGCGGTCGCAATATACACAACGAGAAGCAATTATTACTACAGAAAAAGCGTCCTTCCTCCAAAATTTGCACCAGTCAACTATAGTGATAATATAGCATTTATTGTGGTGGAGACGGAAAAACAAAAATAGAAAAGCCAGATACAGCGATTGATAAACAAAGAGGTCGACTGTACGTCATTGTAGGAGCTGCCAGATATCACCGGCTCTTCAACACGCAAGTTATACTTTTGTATCAGTCAAATCACATATTACTCGGGTAGATAATTTCCAGTAGATCCTTCATGTGTTAGCTCAAATCACCGACCAGTATGTTTTAAATAAGTGACCCACTGATCAGAGCAGATCGACTGGTCCGAACCCTTGACTGGTCCGAACCCGGGACTGGTTTCAAACAGTTTCGTTGGACAATAAAGCAGACTGTAAACGGATGGGTTTGTAGGCGCCCTTATAAACACAAACATTAAAAATCAGGAACGTGACGGTAAGCTGTCCAATATACAAAAAGAGTTAGAAACAGAAATACAAATAGCTAGAGCTTCATTTAAGGTTATTAATATAATATTCAAGAGGTTGCTAGTAGACTTGCAGTAAATCAACCATTCAAATCATTATGAAGCTGTGTGTAGTCTGTGGTCAGTCAAACAAACGGGCTACCACATGGATAAATTGTCATTTTTGTGGAAATTGGTGTCACGCCCCTTGTGCAGATATCCCAGAACTAGCTACAAGCAGTATTAAAACAGAGAAGTGTTTTTGGGTATGCCCAAATGAGGAAAATCTGTGGACTAAAATCACAAGGGTATTAAAAGAGGATAACATCAAAGCTGCTTTCATAGAAAACCTGGAAGCTTTCTACAACAGATGGGAACATAAAAAGTCCGGGCTGAATGGTACTGCCCTTGATACTGGCCATGTAGTCACAAACTGTAAGGCTGGAGGTGATGTCCTGGTAGTCAGTAAATGTGGGGCTGATAGTGCTGTCCTGGGAGACAGTAATGGTGAAGCTGGAGGTGCTGTCCTGGGAGACAGAAATGGTGAAGTTGGAGATATTGTCCTGGGAGACAGTAATGGTGAAGCTGGAGATTTTGTCCAGGTAGTCGGGAATTATACGCAGGAAGGAATACATATAAATGACCTCATAGAGGACAGGAGCCATAGTAGGGAAACAAGTGTAGTCAAAGATAAGATAAAACCAATATTGCAAACCAGAAATACCGCAGGAAATAGCAAACAAGAGGACTCCAATAGCAATAGTGAGGATAAATTACCAAAAACAACTGGTGGGAGCTCCATTGTTGGTGCTAAGGAGGATAGGAATAAGACAGGGAAACATGCACCAACAGGGAATACAGTCACAGAAACCCAAGGCAAACGGAAACCAAGCCTGTGCACATACTATGCACTTGGTATCTGCTGGCATGGGAAATCTGGAAAAACAGATGGGACATGCAACTATGACCACCCTAGAAAATGTCATGCCCATATGACAACAGGAAAATGCAAACTCCCTTCCTGTAAGCTTTTTCACCCTGAAATGTGTACCTCTTCAGTACAGGAAAGACTGTGCTATAACTTAAATTGCCAGGCATACCATCTAAAGGGGACAAAAAGATACAAAACATCCAGGCCATGGGAAAACCTGGGTAGCCACAGCCACTCAAGAGGGAGAGGTTTTTTAGTGCCAGGAAGGAAAAAAAACTGGCAGGAAATGGCAGAAATCGTACACCAAATCCAGTCATTCCTGGAGTGGAACCACAGTCGATGGCCTCCACTCCAAACCAACAGATACAGATACTAATGCCGGAAAAAAAATCCCCCCCCAGTACCAACAATACCACCAGTCCGATAACATTCTTCTTTGCAAATATACAGGGTCTAAAGCCAGCAATAAACAACAAAATACCTTTCATCCGTGGACTGCTTGCAGAGGCAAAGGCAATGTTCGCGGCTTTCACTGAGACCCACATAAAGGATCACTTGGACAACGAAATATGGATCCCAGGTTACAACCTATACAGATGTGACAGAGTGAACAGGCAAAAGGGGGGGGGTTGGCCTGTACATTGCAGAGTCACTTGTTTGCACAGAACTGCTTAATGCCTCAAATGACGTAGTGGAAGTTTTAGCAGTAAAGGTCGAGAACCAAAACCTAGTCATTGTGGTAGTCTACAAGCCTCCGGATGCAACATCCCAGCAATTCCAGGAACAGCTGTTAAAAATTGACCACTGTCTGGAAAATCTTCCAGCTCCTGCACCCAACATCTTGCTCCTGGGGGATTTCAACTTAAGGCACCTAAAATGGAGGAATATAGCAAATAATATTGTTGCAGTAATAACACCAGGAGGCAGCTCTGATGAAAACTCACACTCACACGAGCTTTTAAATCTCTGCACAAAATTCAATTTAAACCAGCAAATAATAGAGCCTACTAGACTGGAGAATACACTAGACCTCATCTTCACTAACAATGATGATCTGATAAGAAATGTCACCATATCAAAAACAATATACTCAGATCACAACATAATTGAGGTTCAGACATGTATGCGTGGAGCCCCAGACCGACAAAATGAGACTAGTCACGAGGGAGCATTCACCAAATTCAACTTCAATAACAAAAACATAAAGTGGGACCAAGTAAACCAAGTCCTAACCGATATAAGCTGGGAAGATATACTAAGCAACACAGACCCAAACTTATGCCTAGAACAGATTAACTCGGTGGCACTCGATGTATGCACAAGGCTTATTCCTCTAAGAAAAAGGAGGAGTAGATGTAAAATAGAAAGAGACAGGCGCTCCCTTTACAGGCGACGGAAAAGAATAACAGAGCGGCTAAAAGAGGTCAATATATCAGAAATGCGCAGGGAGACACTGGTCAGAGAAATAGCAAGCATCGAACTTAAGCTAAAAGAATCCTTTAGGAGTCAGGAATCGCGGGAAGAACTAAAAGCCATAAATGAAATCGAAAGAAACCCAAAGTATTTCTTCTCCTATGCCAAATCAAAATCGAGAACAACGTCCAGTATTGGGCCCCTACTTAAACAAGATGGGTCCTACACAGATGACAGCAAGGAAATGAGTGAGCTACTCAAGTCCCAATATGACTCAGTTTTTAGCAAGCCGCTAACCAGACTGAGAGTCGAAGATCAAAATGAATTTTTTATGAGAGAGCCACAAAATTTGATTAACACAAGCCTATCCGATGTTATCCTGACGCCAAATGACTTCGAACAGGCGATAAATGACATGCCCATGCACTCTGCCCCAGGGCCAGACTCATGGAACTCTGTGTTCATCAAGAACTGCAAGAAGCCCCTATCACGAGCCTTTTCCATCCTATGGAGAGGGAGCATGGACACGGGGGTCGTCCCTCAGTTACTAAAAACAACAGACATAGCCCCACTCCACAAAGGGGGCAGTAAAGCAACAGCAAAGAACTACAGACCAATAGCACTAACATCCCATATCATAAAAATCTTTGAAAGGGTCCTAAGAAGCAAGATCACCACCCATCTAGAAACCCATCAGTTACACAACCCAGGGCAACATGGGTTTAGAACAGGTCGCTCCTGTCTGTCTCAACTACTGGATCACTACGACAAGGTCCTAAATGCACTAGAAGACAAAAAGAATGCAGATGTAATATATACAGACTTTGCAAAAGCCTTCGACAAGTGTGACCATGGCGTAATAGCGCACAAAATGCGCGCTAAATGAATAACAGGAAAAGTTGGTCGATGGATCTATAATTTCCTCACTAACAGAACACAGAGAGTAGTCGTCAACAGAGTAAAGTCCGAGGCAGCTACGGTGAAAAGCTCTGTTCCACAAGGCACAGTACTAGCTCCCATCTTGTTCCTCATCCTCATATCCGACATAGACAAGGATGTCAGCCACAGCACCGTGTCTTCCTTTGCAGATGACACCCGAATCTGCATGACAGTGTCTTCCATTGCAGACACTGCAAGGCTCCAGGCGGACATCAACCAAATCTTTCAGTGGGCTGCAGAAAACAATATGAAGTTCAACGATGAGAAATTTCAATTACTCAGATATGGTAAACATGAGGAAATTAAATCTTCATCAGAGTACAAAACAAATTCTGGCCACAAAATAGAGCGAAACACCAACGTCAAAGACCTGGGAGTGATTATGTCGGAGGATCTCACCTTCAAGGACCATAACATTGTATCAATCGCATCTGCTAGAAAAATGACAGGATGGATAATGAGAACCTTCAAAACTAGGGAGGCCAAGCCCATGATGACACTCTTCAGGTCACTTGTTCTATCTAGGCTGGAATATTGCTGCACTCTAACAGCACCTTTCAAGGCAGGTGAAATTGCCGACCTAGAAAATGTACAGAGAACTTTCACGGCGCGCATAACGGAGATAAAACACCTCAATTACTGGGAGCGCTTGAGGTTTCTAAACCTGTATTCCCTGGAACGCAGGAGGGAGAGATACATGATTATATACACCTGGAAAATCCTAGAGGGACTAGTACCGAACTTGCACACGAAAATCACTCACTACGAAAGCAAAAGACTTGGCAGACGATGCACCATCCCCCCAATGAAAAGCAGGGGTGTCACTAGCACGTTAAGAGACCATACAATAAGTGTCAGGGGACCGAGACTGTTCAACTGCCTCCCAGCACACATAAGGGGGATTACCAACAGACCCCTGGCAGTCTTCAAGCTGGCACTGGACAAGCACCTAAAGTCAGTTCCTGATCAGCCGGGCTGTGGCTCGTACGTTGGTTTGCGTGCAGCCAGCAGCAACAGCCTGGTTGATCAGGCGCTGATCCACCAGGAGGCCTGGTCACAGACCGGGCCGCGGGGGCGTTGACCCCCGAAACTCTCTCCAGGTAAACTCCAGTAGACCACGACATCCTACTCCACAAACTTGATCACTACGGTATAAGAGGCCATGCGCTTGCTTATTTCAAATCTTACATTACTAATAGGTATCAGTACGTCACCATTACCGCAGGGAAGTGTCCTTGGTCCCCTGCTCTTCCTCATATACATCAATGACCTTCCAAACGTATCCCAACACCTGAAACCCATTCTCTTTGCTGATGACACGACTTATGTCATCTCTCACCCTAATCTTGCCACCCTCAACACCATTGTGAATGAGGAGCTGATTAAAATATCGACTTGGATGACAGCCAATAAACTTACGCTTAACACTGACAAAACCTACTATATTATGTTTGGTAGCAGAGCAGGAGATGCACAAATTAACATTAAGATTGACAACACTCTAATTACCAGAAATAATGGGGGAAAATTCCTAGGCTTATACCTTGACAACAACCTGAATTTCAGCACCCATATCCAGCATATAGCCAAAAAAGTATCCAAAACGGTTGGGATCCTCTCCAAGATACGATACTACGTGCCGCAAAATGCCCTTCTCACACTATACCACTCACTTATTTATCCATACCTCACCTATGCTATTTGTGCTTGGGGATCAACTGCAGCAACACACCTAAAGCCAATAATAACCCAACAAAAAGCTGCAGTAAGAATAATCACTAAATCCCATCCCTGGCAACACCCCCCCCCCACTCTTCATAGATCTAAACTTACTCCCAGTTCAGTACATCCACACTTACTACTCTGCAATCTACATCTACAGGGCCTTAAACTCTAATATAAACCTTGACCTAAAACGCTTTCTTGATAGTTGTGACAGAACCCACAGGCATAACACCAGACACAAACATCTCTACGACATTCCCCGTGTCCGACTAAACCTTTACAAAAATTCAATGTATGTCAAAGGCCCTAAAATCTGGAATACCCTACCTGAGAACTCTAGAACTGCAGACACATTCATCACCTTCAAAACTACTATTAGAAAACATCTTATCTCCCTGATACACCCCGTGAACTAACTACACGAATACCACCTGGTGGTTCACACTTACACTCACTCACTCATTTGACCATAAACAGAAATATTAATCTCAGTCTTAAAATAATGAATCCTGTGATACTCCAATACTGAAACTATGTACTGTGCCAAAACAAAAGCATTCACATTGCTAAACTCACAAACTAGTATTTAGTCACTTAGCCATAATACCAACTTACCTCATAATTTGTAATATTTTACAATTAAGAATAAAACTAAGTATGCCCGAAATGCCTAGCCATGCTAAGCGTTCTAGTGGTATACTCTGTAATCACAATTTTACTACATGTAAACCAAACAATAACCAAATTTCTGTAAACTCAGCATTGTAATCCTTATAGAGAATAAACTTTGAATTTGAATTTGAATTTGAATATCCTTGAGTCCATCCTCCACACCCTCCATTCCCGTCTCCACATGCCTCTCCAGACACTTCTCCACACCCTCAGCCATAACTATCCCGCATCTCCTTTAACGACGCTTGCCAACGCCTTGCAATCGTTATTTACCTCTTGGATTCTCTTGCATAACTTCTCACGATTATTATCGGCCGTTTCGCCCGTTTTAAACACCGAGTAACAGACGGCTCTTGTCTCTCAAGACGGTCTTGTTAGCATAATATCTCTTACGCTTTCAACTGCCTTCACGGGAGACCAGTTAGAGGCTATTTATGACGTTGGTGTAGCTGCTTCCTACCATTAATGTTAGAGATGCACAGTGAGATGCTCTTTCCTGATGGTAACAGAGGGAAGAGTGTTGTTTCTTACTGACATTGTTACTGTACATGGTAGTACAGGTAAAGGCAGATAGTAGAAGGCACATAATAAAAGGCGGATAGTAAAAAGCAGACAGTAGAAGTTGATAATTGAAGGCTTTCCAGTTAACATTAAGGTTATCTATAGGACAAGACTATCTACTACTATCTCGATTAAGAACTATCTACTGTTGCCCAAAATCTAGATGGTCGAGACCACGACCAGTATGAAACAGTGAAAAAAAATACCTCAGCCATTTTATAGAAGTATTGCGCCCGCATGCATATGACTGGTGATTTTATCCAAACAGTGATGATGATGATGATGATGATGATGATGATGATGATGATGATGATGATGATGATGATGATGATGATGATGATGATGATGATGATGATGATGATGATGATGATGATGATGATGATGATGATGATGAGCAACGAAGATAATGGTGAATGCTGAGGACAGTGAGAGTGAACAAGTGCTGTAAACATTTACATCTTTGGCTTGCTCTCTCACGCACTTAAATTAACCTAATTTACTGTGATCAAAATGCAACACCTTTGTAAAACAAACACACATGTAATAAGAATTAATGCGCGCCTTTGACAATGGAAAAATCTCAAATAGGAAGACATATGATATCGTTACAATGATGTGATAAGAGCAGGATCTATACACAGCTCTAAGAATAAATACAATATGGCTTACAAAGATAAAACAGTAAACCCAGTATCCCACAACTAAGAGACAGGATCAAGAGATGATATTTGACCGATGCCAAAACAATTCGATTAGATTTTGCCGCTGAAGTGGCTAGTATCTTATCTTATTTTGTGCGCCTCGAATTCTTCCTTTGGATGGTATCATACAAAGAGCTCGTACAATCACGGCTCACAAGTGGTCTCAGAGCAGCACAGTGTTTACACTGAGTAAAAGAGGAGACCCCAGTAAATTCTGTGTGCTTTTTTTTTTTGTGACGTGTGTTTGGCAGCAAGAGACCAGCCTGGTGTGACGGGTGACTTGACAACACACTCCTTCCTGGGGCTGAAGATGGCACCAGACGAAGATGAGAGAATTAACGAGGACAGCGTTCACATATTGTTTAATGCAGCGTTCTTTATGTCGATGAGGAACAAGAAGTGGGAGGGAGGAAGATAGAAGAGTTAAGAATGTGAAGCAAGGCTGAGGAGAAGGCGAGAGGAAGAGGAGAAATGTAGGTGGTTTTGATAGAATATCACGGATGAATGTAAGAAAAGGCACACGTTGAGGAACAAGCTTTACTCAAAGACTTCCTGAAGGTTATTAGCTCAGAAAAAAACAGGAAAGCCAATCGGTGTGGCTTCTTTCCGCTGGAATTCTTGAGCTCTGAGATGTGACACACCACAGGTGAACGGGGTCAGCAGAAGTAAAGAGAATTTTCTCTATGTTTCTCCCAGCCCGGGAGTCGACCTCAGGTCCTTGTGGGTGTGAGATTAACTCTTTTAATAAGCTATGAGTCCTACTGGTCCATACTTGGCAGGTCTTACTCACCTACTCATTGATTCATTAATTAAAGTTTGGATTGTATTTTTTTTTATTAAATCAAAATTGTGCTACCACAGCTACGATCACTTTACAAGCAGGAACCCTTAAGTTCTCTCTTTTTCTCTCTTTCTCTCTCTAAGTGTCTCCAGGAAGATGCTGATTAGCATCCGAAACTATCAACCGAAAACAGATAAACAATAACTTTGACTATTACCATCACAACCATTACTGCCACCACCACTACCACCCACACCATCACTATAACCACCATCTTCACTACAGCCACCAACATTAATCACCGCCACCACCACCACCACCACAACCGCTATTTCCGTTACCAGCATCAATCACCTCCGCCTGTTCGTTTCCACTTTCCTTCTCTCACTGCCACAAACAACAACCAGATTGTAATCACAAGCAACGACTTCAAAAGTACCAAACAATGCCTATCAGCAAGTTCTGAGGCTTACACAATGCTAGGTTTCTAGCTATAAACTTCTAACACGAAACACCAGACGCCATACTGACTCTATTAAGCACTTGTTTGGCCGCATCTTGAACATGCCGCCCAGTTGTGGTCTACAAACTGCTTAAAAGACGAAGATATACTGAAGAGGGCTCAGAATAGAGCAACCGAGCTCCTACCATCACTAAGAAATAAATTATTTGAAGAAATACTCACAACACTCAATCATCCTCTCTTTTAAAAAGAAGACTAAGAGATCTCTTGGCATACTCAAGCACGAAGAGCTATTTGAAGTTCCAAATGAGTCCATAACTCGAAACAGTGGAATGAAACTTTGAGGCAGAAGATGAAACATGAGTGTATATAAAGTTTCTTACAGAGCTACACCAGAATGGAACACACTATCCACCGATGCTGTAAACACGAAGTCAATACATTCATCTAAGAACCAGCTGGTCAAGTAATTTACAAGTATTTGATTCACTAGATGCTACTCTGGGATAAACTGAAATCAACAAAATCTTGATATTTGTTCAGCAGCTGCATCAGGACCATCACTTACAACGAGCCATGCAAGTTAGTAGTAGTAATGGTAGAAATAGTAGCAATGGTACTTATAGGTGGTTGCGTTAGTCATAACAGAACTAGTGACAACTAGAACCACCAGTACACACACCTCTGTGAGCGGTAGGGAAGTAAAACTAGCAGTTACGACACAAACAGTACTAATTAAGGAGAGGCGATTGTAGGTTATGCCTTCTAGCTACTACTAAACTCTCCTGTAAATTCCACGCAATTTTTGCAAAGTGGTTTGGTATATTTTCACCTTGATTCTATGCCGGCAATAGCCGAAAGGAGTGGAGGATCAGGAGAGAGACTCCTGCTTTTGTATCCGTAAACTAGATCTCATTTTTTATTCCCACTTTATCCCCTCAAGGAAGGTTCCTTTATGCTGGTGAGGGGCTCTTGATCTAGGGAATTGGATCTGTTCTCCGGTTCCCTGAATTAAACCTGAATAACTTCCACATCCCCCCTCAGGCGCTGTATAATCCTACGGGTTTAGCGCTTCCCCCCTTGATTATAATAATAATAATAATAATAATAATAATAATAATAATAATAATAATAATAACCCTACTTTATGAACTGTTCTCTCATTCAAAGACTCGTCACCTGCGTCCTCGCTCGACCAGCTCACCTGGTCTTGTGTCAGCCTGTGTCAAAATCTTTAGGGACTCGCGTGTGTGAGCTGCATGAGAACAAGTTCCCACGCTTTTGTATGGAAGCTTTAGACGACGTTTCGACTCGTTTTGGATCCTTATCAGGTCGATAACTAGGACACGTGCAACACTTGGATATCTTTATTGAGGGAACATTGCACCACAATAATGATACCCCAATGTTACACAGGTGTCTAATTTATCAACTCAGTTCTTTACAATGCAAATTTTATTTCTTTGCAAATGTTGCAATCTGTGATTTACATTTTATAAAATGTTAAGTACAAAGAAAGTCACTAACATGCCGGGGAATTTCGAGCATTATCAGGTCACTTGATGATGGAATAATTTCGCAGACATCGTGACTGGCGGGGAAAAAATCCATTGAGGCACCTCACATGAACATTTGCATACACGGGAGCTTTTGTGGCTGACAAATTATCCTTAATAGAAAATATCCTTTATCATATTTTTCGAAGCAGCGATGATCTCTTACAGAGCATAACGGCGCCAATCACCCCAAGCTTGCATTGTAACCTAATTGAGGTAGACAAGAATACAGGCACCTAATCCAAGCAGCCAAATACATAATCACCCTGAGGGTATTTTCAGCATTTTAGTTTCAAGAAGAAGGTTTAGCGGGAAACAAAAATAATTTATGAATTTACCGAGAAATCCTGGGAAGACAATTGAAAGTGTTACACAGTTCCAAGAAGAGACAGAAAGAGCATGAGGCTATTAATAAAACTGAAGGAATCTCGTCAACCTTTTTACTCTTATGTTAAATCAGACGCAAAAACCACCGGTGTTGAGGAGAGAAGGAACTCTCGTTGATAAGATAAGATAAGATTTCGTTCGGATTTTTAACCCCGGAGGGTTAGCCACCCAGGATAACCCAAGAAAGTCAGTGCGTCATCGAGGACTGTCTAACTTATTTCCATTGAGGTCCTCAATCTTGTCCCCCAGGATGCGACCCACACCAGTCGACTAACACCCAGGTACCTATTTACTGCTAGGTGAACAGGACAACAGGTGTAAGGAAACGTGTCGAAATGTTTCCACCCGCCGGGAATCGAACCCGGGCCCTCCGTGTGTGAAGCGGGAGCTTTAGCCACCAGGCCACCGGGCCACAGTGAAGTGAACGGTTTTGTGAGAGTTATTAAATAGACACAAGATTATCACTACCCATGAATGTGACACCAAACTGCAAATAATATGATAACATACCTGGACGAAACTGTGTATAGCGTGTCCATGCTTGCTGCCCTATTCCCAAACCCATTAAATATTATTAGAAAACACACGCCTAAATGTGTTATGGAAACAAATTCAAAATACAGACGTTATCTACCCCCTCCCCCTTCACCAAAAAAAAAAAAAATTACCCACCTCAACAGTGACAAGGAAATCAATACACGGAAAACTATAGACCTATCGCAATGATGTCAAACATTATCAAAATATTTATAAAAGTAACTTTGTAAAACACATGAAAACAAAACCGTTTCTGTAGAACGTATGGGAACTTAGGTTTGGAATAGGACGCTGTTGCCTCTCGTAATTGTAAAGACTATTATGACATTTTTAATATGCACTGCAAGATCAGGGGGTAAAAGCAGAGTATTAAACACAGGCTTTGTCAGCTTCTTCGATAGTTTGATCATGGTCTAACAACGCTCACATCTGCGAAATGTGTAGAATAATGTCCAACTTTATAGGAAAGCGGACTGGAAGAATAATAGTCGTGAAAGCAAAATCAAAGACCTGCGCTGTAGCAAGGTGTGTTCCTCAAGGTACTGCGACTCTTCCCAGTTCTCTTTCTCAGTTCTGATACTGACACACACAAATTATAGCTGGTACTGTAACATTCTTGGTAGACCATACTAAAAGTAAACTTTGTGTGTGGTAGACCTCCAAGCTGATGTAAACTGCCTCTCTCTCTCTCTCTCTCTCTCTCTCTCTCTCTCTCTCTCTCTCTCTCTCTACTTACTTATGTATCTATCGATTTCGTGCATAATGTAAATAACTAAGGTAATTATTTTTTGAAAGCTATTAGCAAAAATTTATGAACATAGAGTAAAAAGTTTGCTTTTTAGCTGCAAAAAAAATCTTCTCTGTCACTAAAATGATAAAAAATGTTATTATCATTACATCACAGAAGTCGCACATAGCTTTACACTCTTTTGAAAAGGTTATTAGGTTACTCTTTGTGAGGCAGCGGCTTCGATGATGAGCAGAATTCAGATTTTGGATTTTTTTTTTTTGGATCAAATTCTGTTTTATGACTCTTAGTTCTCAATGGCGAATCGAATATTTTATGAATTTACGACATTGAATTAGATGTTTACACATACACACACACAAAAAGATATAGATACATGAGCCAGAGTTGGTCCTAGAAAAGAGGTCACATTACTATTGTTTGCAAATAGAGATTATTATTATTATTATTATTATTATTATTATTATTATTATTATTATTATTATTATTATTATTATTAGAAGTAAACAAAAATAATAATTAATTGGTCATTTTAAGTATTTTCTCTTTTTTATATATTTAAGAAAAATTTTAATAATGATTTCGCTTTGTTTAATGATTTCTTCTTTTGTTTACATGTTATTGTGTGCACGCAGACAGGAGTGGATGATGAAGCTTACAGTGGATGATGAAGCTTACAGTGGATGATAAAGCTTACAGTGGATGATGAAGCTTACAGTGGATGATAAAGCTTACAGTGGATGATGAAGCTTACAGTGGATGATGAAGCTTACAGTGGATGATGAAGCTTACAGTGGATGATGAAGCTTACAGTGGATGATGAAGCTTACAGTGGATGATAAAGCTTACAGTGGATGATGAAGCTTACAGTGGATGATAAAGCTTACAGTGGATGATGAAGCTTACAGTGGATGATAAAGCTTACAGTGGATGATAAAGCTTACAGTGGATGATAATGCAGGAGGTAAATCATGGGAAGAGAGTCTTCGAGGTAAAGGCGGTATTATTATAATCAAGGGGGAAGCACTAAACCTGTAGGATTATACGGCGCCTGTGGGGGGATGTGGAAGGCATTCAGGCTTAATACAGGGAACTGGAGCACATATCCAATTTCCTAGATCAAGAGCCTCTCATCAGCATCAAGGAACCTTCCTTGAGGGGATAAAGGCGATAATTAAACCAGATTTACAATGATTTCTGGAGATGTGGACGGAACGTTGCGGTGCAAATCATAATCCATTGTATTCATTTTTTTGTGATATTTTAAACACGATTTGTATTTTATATATACGTCATCATCTTCCCAGTTAATAACATGGTTGTGGTTCTTCATATGCTGGGAAACGCCTAAACTGTATTGTGAATATATAACCAATATCTTATTTACAATTATTCTAATTAAATGTATATCTATTATTTCCCAGTGTATGTTTGGTTACAATCTCTGCAGTAAATTTGATTTAGATCAAGTTTATGAGGGAAGGCAGTTTATTTTTGAAGACACTGGCTCCAGTTACCTCTTTTCCTAGAGTATTCAGAAGCAATTTTTCTCTTATTGGGGACTAGTTTTTTTCATTTTTTTTCCTCATTATTTTGTGGCAAGGAATTAGGAACTTAATATCATTTTTCATTACGTTGGAATAATTATTCTTATTGGCTCTGTAGTAACGAATAATGGCTCAACCTTGACCTTTTATGAATAGTTTTCCAGGAAGATGAGTGTTTGATATTGTGTTAGTGATAGTGCTGCCTTCTTGTGTTTGACGTTGTGTTAGTGATAGTGCTGCCTTCTTGTGTTTGACGTTGTGTTAGTGATAGTGCTGCCTTCTTGTGTTTGACGTTGTGTTAGTGATAGTACTGCCTTCTTGTGTTTGACGTTGTGTTAGTGATAGTACTGCCTTCTTGTGTTTGACGTTGTGTTAGTGATAGTACTGCCTTCTTGTGTTTGACGTTGTGTTAGTGATAGTGCTGCCTTCTTGTGTTTGATATTGTGTTAGTGATAGTACTGCCTTCTTGTGTTTGACGTTGTGTTAGTGATAGTGCTGCCTTCTTGTGTTTGACGTTGTGTTAGTGATAGTACTGCCTTCTTGTGTTTGACGTTGTGTTAGTGATAGTACTGCCTTCTTGTGTTTGACGTTGTGTTAGTGATAGTGCTGCCTTCTTGTGTTTGACGTTGTGTTAGTGATAGTACTGCCTTCTTGTGTTTGACGTTGTGTTAGTGATAGTGCTGCCTTCTTGTGTTTGACGTTGTGTTAGTGATAGTACTGCCTTCTTGTGTTTGACGTTGTGTTAGTGATAGTACTGCCTTCTTGTGTTTGACGTTGTGTTAGTGATAGTACTGCCTTCTTGTGTTTGACGTTGTGTTAGTGATAGTGCTGCCTTCTTGTGTTTGACGTTGTGTTAGTGATAGTGCTGCCTTCTTGTGTTTGACGTTGTGTTAGTGATAGTGCTGCCTTCTTGTGTTTGATATTGTGTTAGTGATAGTGCTGCCTTCTTGTGTTTGATATTGTGTTAGTGATAGTGCTGCCTTCTTGTGTTTGACGTTGTGTTAGTGATAGTGCTGCCTTCTTGTGTTTGACGTTGTGTTAGTGATAGTGCTGCCTTCTTGTGTTTGATATTGTGTTAGTGATAGTACTGCCTTCTTGTGTTTGACATTGTGTTAGTGATAGTGCTGCCTTCTTGTGTTTGACGTTGTGTTAGTGATAGTGCTGCCTTCTTGTGTTTGATATTGTTAGTGATAGTGCTGCCTTCTTGTGTTTGATATTGTGTTAGTGATAGTGCTGCCTTCTTGTGTTTGACGTTGTGTTAGTGATAGTGGTGCCTTCTTGTGTTTGATATTGTGTTAGTGATAGTGCTGCCTTCTTGTGTTTGATATTGTGTTAGTGATAGTGCTGCCTTCTTGTGTTTGATATTGTGTTAGTGATAGTGCTGCCTTCTTGTGTTTGACGTTGTGTTAGTGATAGTGCTGCCTTCTTGTGTTTGACATTGTGTTAGTGATAGTGGTGCCTTCTTGTGTTTGATATTGTGTTAGTTATAGCGCTGCCTTCTTGTGTTTAACATTGTGTTAGTGATAGTGCTGCCTTCTTGTGTTTGACATTGTGTTAGTGATAGTGCTGCCTTCTTGTGTTTGACATTGTGTTAGTGATATTGTGTTAGTGATAGTGCTGCCTTCTTGTGTTTGACATTGTGTTAGTGATAGTGCTGCCTTCTTGTGTTTGACATTGTGTTAGTGATAGTGCTGCCTTCTTGTGTTTGACATTGTGTTAGTGATAGTGCTGCCTTCTTGTGTTTGACATTGTGTTAGTGATAGTGCTGCCTTCTTGTGTTTGACATTGTGTTAGTGATAGTGGTGACTTCTTACGTTTGGAGTATAAGTTTAAGTGTACGTAGAAATAATCCTGAGATTACGCTTCTATTAATCCAGTCAGAATGGTTACTGAAAAAAAATTAATATTTGGCTGACGGTAATTCTTTTTCATATTGGACTTAGATTGGAGGCGAGAATTTACCAGTTTTCGGCGCAACTTTTGCGCCTACCGCGAACCCTCCTGAGAACAATACATAAAGAACTCCAAGATAATTATGTAGACTTAAAGTACACGTAGATAAACACCAGGTATGAAGTGTCACATGTCTACGATACACTCAGGAAAATGTTCACTCTGGCTGCACTGTTGACCAGCCTCAGCTCGGCTGTGTCAACCAGTTTGTATCTCCAGCTGGTATGATCTGAATGAATGGAAACTCTGTTAGTTTAACTGGCTCATTCACTCTTTTGTGTTAGTGTTACTTTGTAAATGGTCCAAGTCGGACCGAAACGTCGTTGTAAGCTTCTCTCTCCAATGTGCGGGTTATTTGTGTATTGTTTCAGTCACGGTATTGTGCCTTTTTGTCCTTTCTGTTAGTAGGACTATTTACACACTGCCATTATGTGCTGGAATATGAAATAATGATAAAAAAATCAAGTAGAATCCAAAAATCACGTCCATAAGATGACTCTTCTTTAACCCTAACAAAGGACATACAGGGCAACCTATTATTGATACAATTTTCGCCCTGTGTAAGAAAAGATCTATTCACTGAGCGAAACGTTGCCCCTCATAAAAGCTAATTCTGCAACGTGTGTCTTTCCTGTGATATTGTCAGTGATAAACCAAGTTCCTTTAAAACTTATCTCAAGCAGGAATTTCCTTTAAGTATACCTGAAAATTCTTCTTGAGGAATGAGACACTTGCGTAACATTTGGGACTCTTTACTGAAGAAACGTTTCGCCACACAGTGACTTCATCAGTCCAATACAAAGAAAAACGGTGGAAAAAGGAGGAGGAGTTTGAGGTAATCAGTCCCTCAGCCTGGAATCGATGTGTCCAGTCAATCAGTCTTGAAGACTGATAGACTGAACACACAGATTCCAGGCTGAGGGACTGATTACCTGAATCTCCTC
The DNA here is from genome assembly GCF_038502225.1 of Cherax quadricarinatus. Lineage (NCBI taxonomy): Eukaryota > Metazoa > Arthropoda > Malacostraca > Decapoda > Parastacidae > Cherax > Cherax quadricarinatus. Next base: position 10,107,140 of record NC_091301.1, read on the forward strand.
TTCTATTTCCATCGTTCTTCCTTGCATTGGACTGATGAAGTCACTGTGTGGCGAAACGTTTCCTCAGTAAAGAGTCCCAAATGTTACAAAAGTGTTTCATTCCTCAACTTGTGGGTTTCTAAACCATTCACCACAAGGTTCTTCCTGCGTCTGTATCAGTGGTTCATAAACATTTTCTCCAGTGACACTGATTCCATGAAAACTCAGCTCTTCGATGAGCAATGACCGTCTGGAAGCAACTCTTTGCACCAACTTGCATATGCAAGCAGATATATATTTGGTTGGTTAATTGGGTTCAAAGCCTATCGATACACAATGAACGTTTTGTGCTAACATTAGATATTTTACGCTAACATCAAACATTTTATGTTATAAAACTTTTCCTCTCTCATTAAACATTAAGCGTGTGGCCGCAAAGCTGAATGAAGCTCGTTAAAATGGCCTTCCAGTCAAGATAATTACCACAAGGAAGCGAGGAACAGGAGAAAAGAGAAGAGAAAACGAGAATGCGAGAGAGAGAGAGAGAGAGAGAGAGAGAGAGAGAGAGAGAGAGAGAGACTGACTTTTTGTCTGGCTTATGAGATCAGCCAGACACAAACATTACCAGGCAATACATAAAGACGTCTCGTTTACACTCGCAGTTGCCTTTTGTGGCCCTCGCAGGCAGGCATTACGAGAGTACTGATCAGACAGCTTCATTACTCACCCAGGTCCCATTCCGTGGGCTGTCGAGGGTAACTTCACTGCAGGACGTAATGGGTTAAAACGTTAGTCAGGTTAATAGAGGTTTATTGTGTACTCTATACCTATTATGTGGGCGAGAGTTAAGGGATTACAGAGAGCGTAATAGGTTCAGGGACTGGGTGACAAAGTTTTATAATGATCATGTATCTGAAGACCAGTGTGAGACGGACGTGGGGGCTGATATGATGACAGGGTGACGTGGTACTATAATGACATGCTGACGTGGTGCTGACATGTAGACGTGGTGCTGACATGATGACATGTTGACATTGTGATGACACGTTGACGTGGTTCTGACATAATATCCTTCTTAGCAAGAATCCTCCTGAAAACAGTAAACCCTACCATCACATAGTCTCTCCTGTTAATACTACACAAGCACATTACAGAGAATGAACACTGAAACAGACCTTCTCTAGCCAACCTCCAATAGAAATATTTGTCTAACCTATTTTTATGTTACCCAAGTTATAGCTTTTATATCCTTTTACTCATGTGCGAGTTAATTGTTTTAATATATTGTATTATTACTACTACTACTACTACTTATATCACTACTACTACTACTACTACTACTAGTATTACACCTCACTCTGAGCCTATATATACCCTCTGTGTCCATATACTATTTGTAAAGGCTTGATAAAGCTCCTGGAGAGCGAAACGTTGCCACAATAAAAATGTCACATTAGTTGCACTTGTGTCCTTTTACTTTACATATTGTCGGTAATTCTACCAACATTATTATAATATCCTTCAATATCAGTAATCGTTTCCGCACGCTGGTAAGGTCGAGTGAGGGGAAAAATTAACAGACAACAAATAAATAATTTTGAAATCCCGAAATCGATGAAAAAAAATCTAGCATTTAATTCAAGACATAATGTGAGGAAAAAAATTCTTCTCTCTTTGACGAGACGAAAAGATAAAAAAAAAAAAGAAAAAAAAAACTCGCTTCGTGTGATCCAAGCTATCGATACAAAATACAAAATAAATGAGATTTTATATTTACCATTTGTGTATCGTTAGGATGATTTTATTTCGTGATAAAAAAAATCTGTCTGGTCTTTTGTTTCTGTTTCAGAAGGATCGTTCCAACAGTGAGATGTTATACACTTGAAGAATGAAGTGTTTACCGAGAGACGGAGTTCAAAGTCCTCAAACAGGATGGAGAATAAGAGAGGAAGAAGTAAGAGGGATAATAAGAAAAGGAAGAGAAGAGCGAGGATAAGACATGGAAGGGAGAGCAAGTGGAGGGGGACAACAAGAGGATTAAGTGTATGTAAAGCCACAGATAAGAGGATAATGACAGGGAATACACACAAGAGAGACAATACGAGAGAAGGAGAAGATGATACAGATAAACGATAGACCTGACGATCAATGCTAATGGGAGAGTAATAAAAGAAAGGAGAGGAGGACGAATGAAGGAGTAGAAGGGAGGAGGAGAAAGGGAAGATAATTCTATTCAAGGACCATCACTGCTAAATTATTCAACTCGCTCTCGTTTTCCAACGTCCATTTTCTTACGTTGTTCCCAACGTCAAGTATCACGCAGTGTATGTACATCGGGAGGTGCGTGTCACCCAGTGTAAATACGCTTAGAGTTTAACTTAAACCCTGCTGAAGGCAATGAAGTGCTCCTCCCTTAAGTAACGTGTCTGACCTCACTAGGTCAAGGCACTGGCTTAAGCCGGTGGGAGAACTGGAGCTGCCTCGCATAGGCCAGTAGGGCTGTTGCAGTGTTCCTTCTTTCTTATGTTCTTATGTTGATGTACTGGTAAACTGTAGTCTCCGTGGCCCCATATACGGTCGATGAGCTTCAAACTCAACACAATGACTAACAAATCTAACGTACTAACAAACCAGCCTCACAAAATTTTACACGAGGCAATGCCTCCCACCTCTCACCTTACCTACGTGACGAGATTATTTACTGTGTACACTGTTAAATTTCCTCGTGTTGCAAGTCGTTCATAAGTTGCACATGCAACGTTCACACCTTGTTACGTTATCAATGGATTCGAGAATATGTCGGTTCCTACACTCCCCCTCACACGACTACCTATACACACTCCTGCCTCATCTCCCACACCCCCACATCTCTAACCCACACTTCCTCTATTCATACCGCCACAGGGCTTGTGAGAATATTATGGTAATATCTGATCCAAACTTTATTAATAGTATATATGACAGCCTCGGCAAAGGTCTGTATGCGCGCGCGCGCGTATGTGTGTGTGTGTGTATTTCTCAAGCAAGCTAAGAGCTGTTATATCACTTCTAAGCCCATCCTCATCTAAGTTATGCTACCCCTGCTCCCTATCCTTCTCAAGATGCCGCCCACAACAGTCGGCTAATTCCCGGGTACCTATTTAGTACTGCAAGGTGAACAGGGGTAAAAGGCGCTACGACACTTATCCAAGTCTCCACCCTCCTCAGGATTAAAACTGTGCCCTGAGGTTGTGGGCAGAAAGTTCAACCATTGAACCTCATACGACACTAATTGATGTGATCTTCTGACGGTATCCTATGCATAGTAGCACCAGATCCTTGTCTCTCCTGGATATATGAAATATTTCATATGTATAATATTTTAGTTTAATATCTTCATTATGCATCCCATACCCATCCTGTGGGTGGTAGCCAAGAGATTACAGTGGTACATAATGGGTCCAGGGACTGGGCAGCAAAGTTTTGATAGCTGAACAAGTTACAAAGGTAATGAGCTATTTACATGTTTATATCTGGTCACAATCGTAATTAGTTTTTTATGCACAATATGTAGTCTTTACGACGACGGTGGTGGGGAAACAAAGACTAGACGTTCCTAAGACTCGACCATCCATAGACTCGACCGTCCACAGACTCGACCTTTCTCAGACTTGACTTTCCACTGACTCGATTTGTGATCAGCATGACCACTCACCCTCCTCTTCTAAGTTCTAAGTTTTTATCATCACTTAAAAGATTTGTTAAGTGAACCTTTCCCACTGACCTCCGAACTTAATGACAGAACGTATCAACTCGTGATCTCTCTCTGGGCCTGAAATACGACCTTCACTGAGGACGTAACTCAGTATTGACTTCTAACCTTCTCATACATAAATCTTGAGAGAAAATATCATCTTAAACTGCCATGGGGAAGGAGCAGTATTTTCGACGCAAATTTGGCCAACCACGACTTTTAACTGTCCTCCAGATGCAGTCGAAAAAAAAAATTGAATTTTTAATCTCTCGGGTCATCTTTTTGAAGGATTTAATTTTCTTGAGGCAGATTTCCTCGTGAAAACGCTTTTTGTTACAGGAAATCTCATGTCATTTCCCAGTTCATGACGTGACGATGCACAGACGGGCGACAGTATGAGGCGACGATTAACTGGTAAGACCTAAAAGCAAGAGCAGCGCAGCAATTGCTAAGTGAACTAAATGTAGCCAAGAAAGATCAACGACAAGAAAAATAGTAAAGTACCAATCAAATATACGTAAAGACTCATAAAACACTATCACTAGCGAAGAAAACTCACCAATAGCCTCACAAAAAATAACACTAACCAAAACAAATCAACAAAAGCAGAGGAAAATCCTCAATAGGTAAGAAATTATAAGCAAACATTTATTGCGAGGAGAGAGAGAGAGAGAGAGAGAGAGAGAGAGAGAGAGAGAGAGAGAGAGAGAGAGAGAGAGAGAGAGAGAGAGAGAGAGAGAGAGAGAGAGGACAAATCTGCAAAACACAGGAGGACAGGAGGTGCAACAAATCCTAGTCCACCCTCCCAGGCACCTAGGCTGTGCTCTCGCTGTCACCGGAAGGGGCACACTGCCAACAACTGCCTGCGAGATACCAGGTGTAATTACTGCTACAAGAGAGGACATAAGGAGGACCAGTGTCGGAAGAAAAAGGAACTTGACAGACAGGGCCACCTGTTTAGAGACCTGTTCTCAGAACAAACCAGCAGGATCTCTGAATTGGTGAACACTCTCACACGTCACCCACTTAGCTACTCCTATCCCAGCCCAGCAGGTGGGATTGTCCCTTATACAAGACCACAGACCTACATCCCTGCAGCTGCCTCAGTACCCTACCTCTCTCAAGGGCAGGCACCTTACATTCCCTACACACCCACCACCTCAAGCTGACCACTTCATCATGAGGAGCCAGTCTATCAGCATCCTGTCGGCCAACATTAGAGGTTTCATTACTAATGTTGGAGAGCTCACACATAGTTTTGTGAACACTCGACGTCCCGACATGATAGCTGTTGTTGAAACATTTTTGGATGACAGGACTCCAGAAAATTTTGCAAGAATTGCTGGCTACACCTCATGGATGAGAAGAGACAGGCAAGGGCAAGGAGGAGGTGTTGCTGTGTGCTTCTCTAAAAGTGTTCATGCCCAGCACATTGATGTTGCCACCCCTACACATCTTGAAATGATGTTCTTCAAGCTCTGTATAAACACTAGTACCTCTGTACTAGCATGTGCAATGTACAGACCTCAGTGGCAACATGCAGACCCTATCAACTTCCTAATGGAAAATATTGACTCCCTTCTGCTACAACACAACTGTCAACATATTATAATTGTTGGTGACCTCAACCAGCACCTTATACAGAGGGACTTTGATGACCTCCTTACAGTGTTTGACATGAGAAACTTTGTTGATTTCCCTACTCATATCTCTGGCTCCTCCCTTGACCCAGTAGTGAGTGATCTGGCAGAAGGCATAGTCACTTGTCAACCCCTCGGCTACGTTGGATCCTCTGACCACAAGGCTGTTTTTACGACACTTAAGATCCCAACAGAACGTGGTGAGGAGTCCACACGCACAACCTGGCTATGGGAAAGAGGTAATTGGCCAGCCGTTTGCTCTGAGCTCGCCACCACCGACTGGAATGCTCTTCTCCAAGGGGATGTTGACAACCAAGTGAAAGCCTTCACTGGACACATCCTTAATCTACAACAAGAGCACATTCCTCACCGGCAATATGTGACGAAGCCTACAGATCAGCCTTGGTTTGGCTTTCGTTGTAGAGAGGCTGCTACTGCTAAGTACAAAGCATGGCGAAGGTATAAGAGACATCCTACCACCTATAACAGGAACTTGCACATGCAAGCCTGTAGGCATATGGGTGATGTTCAAAAGTGGGCCATTGCTAAATGGGAGGTGGACACTAAAAGAAAGTTAGCATCAGGTAGGGTAGGCTCCAAAACCTGGTGGTCCCTGGTCAAGGACAGACAAGGTTATCTGCCTGATGAACTTATTCCACCTCTAAATCGACAGGATGGGACCACCTCTACTAGTAGTGAAGAGAAGGCAGACCTCTTTGCTGAACACTTTGCTACCAAAATGCAAGTTCCTGATCCAGCAAGGGACCCTCCTTGGCTAGCTGCAAGAACTGTGTCAAAACTGTCAGTGGTGACAATAAGGCAGGAGGAGGTGCATTTCCTACTTAAATCGCTTGACCAAGAAAAGGCTGTGGGCCCAGACAAGTTGAGCCCAAGATTGTTGAGAAGATGTGCAGACCAGCTAGCAGCACCTCTAACTCGCATCTTTCAGCACTGACTAGTACAGTGTAAATGGCCCTCTCTATGGAAAGAGGCAAATGTAGTCCCTGTTCACAAAAAGAAGAACAGAGCAGAAATCAGCAACTACAGACCAGTGTCACTCCTGTCAATCACTGGTAAGATCCTTGAGACAATAATCTCAAGACAAATGACAGAGTTTTTTGACTACCACTCACTACTTTGTGATCGTCAGTATGGCTTCAGGAAAGGTTACTCTGCTGCTGATCTGTTGTTAAACCTCTCCACTAAGTGGCACCAGTCACTGGATGAATCCAAAGTCAGCTGTGTGGTAGCACTGGACATTGCTGGTGTTTTCGACCGGGTGTGGCACCAGGGCCTCTTAGCAAAACTTCAAGCACTGGGAATTGCAGGCTCTACGCTATGTCTCCTCAGTGATTACCTTCATGGTAGATCTCTAAGTGTAGTTCTCAATGGAACGGAATCAGCAAGACATCCTATTGGGGCAAGTGTTCCACAAGGAAGCGTGCTGGGTCCATTGTTATGGAATGTCTACTTCAACGACCTTCTTCATCTCATCCCAGAATCACATGCATATGCAGACGACTGTACACTGACATTCACTTATCCAAGAGAAGAAATGCCAGCTGCTCTAAGCTACATCGATCACCAGCTGAGAGCTATATCAGCTTGGGGAAATAGATGGCAAGTAACATTTGCACCTGAGAAAACGCAAATGATGATCGTCTCTAGGCACCATGATGGTAATGCTGGTGCAGTAGTAAGGATGAATGGGAGGATGTTGGCACCTGGAGAAGAAGTTGATAACCTTGGGGTGAAATTTGACTCCAAACTAACCATGAAGAACCATGTTGTAAATCTTGCAAACAAGGCAGCCAGGAAGCTTACAGCACTTCGCCGTATCTCCCATCTGCTTGACAGTAGGGGTTGCAAGATCCTGTACGAGGCACAAGTACGCTCGCACCTTGAGTATGCTCCACTTTCTTGGTTTGCCTGCCCCCCCCCTCTCATCTGCGACTGCTTGACAGAGTAGAGAACAGAGCAAGACGTCTCATCTCTCGCCTGGACCCATCCTGGATAGATCTGTCATTTCAGCAGAGCCTTCAACATAGGAGGGATGTGGGTGGCCTTACTGTTATGTACAAGGCCAATATTGTCAAAATACTACACTTGGATCCACTTCGAGGACAGCGTGAAACAAGCTTTTATGCCACAAGACGGGCAGAAAGCAGCAACTTCACTCTGGCTGTACCCTTCTCCAGAACATCACTCCATCTGAGATCATACATACCCAGGATGACTCGAGTATGGGACACATTCGTACAGCATAATGATGTCAACGAGATAAAATCAGTTGATCAAATGAAGATGCTGGCCCACAGATGGCTCCAACTTCATCCTGTTCCCTACTTGTATGTCTCATAACAATAAAAATGCTTTCAAATGAGCTGATGTAGGTAACAGCTCTTAGCTTGCCAATAAAGTTAGGAATCCTTAACCTGTAATATAGCTGTCAATAAAGCTAGGGATCCTTAACCTGTCAAACCCTGTGTAAAAAAAAAAAAAAAAAAAAAAAAAAAAAAAAAAAAAAAAAAAGAGAGAGAGAGAGAGTGAGAGAGAGAGAGAGAGAGAGTCAAGGACGAGTGATCTTTTCAAGAGGGGAATATAATTTTTAACGCTACTTAAGTGATTACTGTATCGTACAACTGTACATTACTGTAGCGTACTGTTACAAAAAGAGAAGTTATGTGTCTTGCTGGTTTACACAACAGAAGCGACTGGAGAACTCCGGGGAGTTTGGGATAAATCTTAAGTATGTAACCTGCAAAAGTCTTCTCTTCCGTAACAAGGTGTTGGATCGCGGTCAGGACTGACTATCTTTAGTATAAAAAAAAAAAATCTTAATAGGCTTTTTGTAAATTATGCCCAGGAGACAATAATCCGACAAAATAATAATTTAATATTTTTAATGTTAACGTGTCTTAAAAGATGTAACAGATATATACACATATACCCAGGGGTTTCAATCATTGACGGAAATGTCAATGATTGAAACCCCTGGGTATATGTGTATATATGGTTAATTACGACTCGTGACAATGGAACTGTCACTTAACTAAATGTTCATAAACCCCTATATACGTACAAGGCTAAATTGTACATCCGTCCTCGAATAAACACTGGCTTCGAGTACGATAATCCACCAAGTGACTGAGTGGGCTGCAGAAAACAATATGAAGTTCAACGATGAGAAATTTCAATTACTCAGATATGGTAAACACGAGGAAATTAAATCTTCATCAGAGTACAAAACAAATTCTGGCCACAAAATAGAGCGAAACACCAACGTCAAAGACCTGGGAGTGGTCATGTCGGAGGATCTCACTTTCAAGGACCATAACATTGTATCAATCGCATCTGCTAGAAAAATGACAGGATGGATAATGAGAACCTTCAAAGCTAGGGAGGCCAAGCCCATGATGACACTCTTCAGGTCACTTGTTCTATCTAGGCTGGAATATTGCTGCACACTAACAGCACCTTTCAAGGCAGGTGAAATTGCTGACCTAGAAAATGTACAGAGAACCTTCACGGCGCGCATAACGGAGATAAAACACCTAAATTACTGGGAGCGCTTGAGGTTCCTAAACCTGTACTCCCTGGAACGCAGGTGGGAGAGATACATGATTATATACACCTGGAAAATCCTAGAGGGACTAGTACCGAACTTGCACACGAAAATCACTCACTACGAAAGCAAAAGACTTGGCAGACGATGCAACATCCCCCAATGAAAAGCAGGGGTGTCACTAGCACGTTAAGAGACCATACAATAAGTGTCAGGGGCCCGAGACTGTTCAACTGCCTCCCAGCATACATAAGGGGGATTACCAACAGACCCCTGGCAGTCTTCAAGCTGGCACTGGACAAGCACCTGAAGTCGGTTCCTGACCAGCCGGGCTGTGGCTCGTACGTTGGTTTGCGTGCAGCCAGCAGCAACAGCCTGGTTGATCAGGCTCTGATCCACCAGGAGGCCTGGTCACAGACCGGGCCGCGGGGGCGTTGACCCCCGGAACTCTCTCCAGGTAAACTCCAGGCTGGTACTCAGGCAACGAGATGTTTGCAAGACTAGAGGTAGGCTGGTACTCACTCAGGCAACGAGATGTTTGTAAGACTAGAGGTAGGCTGGTACTCAGGCAACGAGATGTTTGTAAGACTAGAGGTAGGCTGGTACTCACTCAGGCAACGAGATGTTCGTAAGACTAGAGGTAGGCTGGTACTCAGGCAACGAGATGTTTGTAAGACTAGAGGTAGGCTGGTACTCACTCAAGCAACGAGATGTTTGTAAGACTAGAGGTAGGCTGGTACTCACTCAAGCAACGAGATGTTTGTAAGACTAGAGGTAGGCTGGTACTCAGGCAACGCCTCAAAGCCAGACGTCAACACGGTTTATGGTACACCTACCCGAGAGACCGATTGACTCTAACTATTTTATGGTAGTTACCACAACAGTTCTCGACTTAATTCAATAAAACACTTCCTACCTATATACACAGCTAAATAATATAAGGACAGATAATATTATAAAGCAAGATACCTACATTTAACTATTAAAGAAGATGTAAACAATACAATATTAAGTGAAAATAAAAATATATACATATAATATTATTATTATAATAACAAAAGTGATATACATATAATAATAAATACACCTTGGGTCCCATGCAAGGGACGCAACAAGTACAACTGTACATTGTGTGTGTATTCGTTCAGTATTTAATTACTAACGTTCACATTTAGTAACTTCATTGTGACGTAAGATACTCTGTTTATCACGCTATAAAGTCCGGGACTTTAAATCCCTAATGACGACTCAAGGCCTTAAAGACAGTTTAAAGACCTTGTGACAACTTAAGGGTTCAGTTATAACTTGAGAGACACAAGAGCATCATAAAGGCTCCTTGGTAACATCTGCCAACGTAGAAAGTAGAGTAAGATCAGTCAGAATTCAAAACCTTTTAAATGACTCTCTCTCTCTCTCCTCTGAGACCATCCTATTAACTTATTCTCTCCTCTGAGACCATCCTATTAACTTATTCTCTCCTCTGAGACCATCCTATTAACTTATTCTCTCCTCTGAGACCATCCTATTAACTTACTCTCTCCTCTGAGACCATCCTATTAACTTATTCTCTCCTCTGAGACCATCCTATTAACTTACTCTCTCCTCTGAGACCATCCTATTAACTTATTCTCTCCTCTGAAACCATCCTTTTAACTTACTCTCTCCTCTGAGACCATCCTATTAACTTATTCTCTCCTCTGAGACCATCCTTTTAACATGCTCTCTCCTCTAAGACCAACCTATTAACTTACTCTCTCCTCTGAGACCATCCTATTAACTTATTCTCTCCTCTGAGACCATCCTATTAACTTATTCTCTCCTCTGATACCATCCTATTAACTTACTCTCTCCTCTGAGACCATCCTATTAACTTATTCTCTCCTCTGATACCATCCTATTAACTTATTCTCTCCTCTGAGACCATCCTTTTAACATGCTCTCTCCTCTAAGACCAACCTATTAACTTACTCTCTCCTCTGAAACCATCCTATTAACTTATTCTCTCCTCTGAGACCATCCTATTAACTTATTCTCTCCTCTGATACCACCCTATTAACTTACTCTCTCCTTTGAGACCATCCTATTAACTTACTCTCTCCTCTGAGACCATCCTTTTAACTTACTCCTCTCCTCTGAGATCATCCTATTAACTTACTCTCTCCTCTGAGACCATCCTTTTAACTTACTCTCTCCTCTGAGACCATCCTTTTAACTTACTCTCTCCTCTGAGACGAGCCTTTTAACTTACTCTCTCCTCTGAGACCATCCTTTTAACTTACTCTCTCCTCTGAGACGAGCCTTTTAACTTACTCTCTCCTCTGAGATGAGCCTTTTAACTTACTCTCTCCTCTGAGACCATCCTTTTAACTTACTCTCTCCTCTGAGACGAGCCTTTTAACTTACTCTCTCCTCTGAGACGAGCCTTTTAACTTACTCTCTCCTCTGAGACGACCTCTCAACGCCAGAGTGAAGAGATGCTGCTGTGTCTTCCTCAGTATCAATAACGAGATGCTGCTGTGCCTTCATCAGGACCAGAGTTACGAGATGCTGCTGTGTCTTCCTCAGCAGCAGAGTAACGAAATGCTGCTGTGCCTTCCTCAGCACCAGAGTGACGAGATGCTGTTGTATATTCCTCAGTATCAATGACGAGATGCTGCTGTGTCTTCCTCAGCACCAGTGACGAAATGCTGCTGTGCCTTCCTCAGCACCAGAGTGACGAGATGCTGTTGTATATTCCTCAGTATCAATGACGTGATGCTGCTGTGTCTTCCTCAGCAGCAGAGTGACGAGATGCCGCTGTATCTTCCTCAGCACCAGAGTGACGAGATGCCGCTGTATCTTCCTCAGCACCAGAGTGACGAGATGCTGCTGTATCTTCCTCAGCACCAGAGTGACGAGATGCCGCTGTATCTTCCTCAGCACCAGAGTGACGAGATGCTGCTGTATCTTCCTCAGCACCAGAGTGACGAGATGCCGCTGTATCTTCCTCAGCACCAGAGTGACGAGATGCCGCTGTATCTTCCTCAGCACCAGAGTGACGAGATGCCGCTGTATCTTCCTCAGCACCAGAGTGACGAGATGCTGCCGTGTCTTCCTCAGTACCAGAGTGACGAGATGCTGCTGTATCTTCCTCAGCACCAGAGTGACGAGATGCTGCTGTGTCTTCCTCAGCACCAGAGTGACGAGATGCTGCCGTGTCTTCCTCAGTACCAGAGTGACGAGATGCTGCTGTATCTTCCTCAGCACCAGAGTGACGAGATGCCGCTGTATCTTCCTCAGCACCAGAGTGACGAGATGCTGCCGTGTCTTCCTCAGCACCAGAGTGACGAGATGCTGCCGTGTCTTCCTCAGTACCAGAGTGACGTGATGCTGCCGTGTCTTCCTCAGTACCAGAGTGACGTGATGCTGCTGTGTCTTCCTCAGCACCAGAGTGACGAGATGCTGCTGTGTCTTCCTCAGTACCAGAGTGACGAGATGCTGCCGTGTCTTCCTCAGCACCAGAGTGACGAGATGCCGCTGTATCTTCCTCAGCACCAGAGTGACGAGATGCTGCTGTGTCTTCCTCAGCACCAGAGTGACGAGATGCTGCTGTGTCTTCCTCAGCACCAGAGTGACGAGATGCTGCTGTGTCTTCCTCAGTACAAGAGTGACGAGATGCCGCTGTATCTTCCTCAGCACCAGAGTGACGTGATGCTGCTGTGTCTTCCTCAGTACCAGAGTGACGAGATGCTGCTGTGTCTTCCTCAGCACCAGAGTGACGTGATGCTGCCGTGTCTTCCTCAGCACCAGAGTGACGTGATGCTGCCGTGTCTTCCTCAGTACCAGAGTGACGTGATGCTGCTGTGTCTTCCTCAGCACCAGAGTGACGAGATGCTGCCGTGTCTTCCTCAGTACCAGAGTGACGTGATGCTGCCGTGTCTTCCTCAGTACCAGAGTGACGTGATGCTGCTGTGTCTTCCTCAGCACCAGAGTGACGAGATGCTGCTGTGTCTTCCTCAGTACCAGAGTGACGAGATGCTGCCGTGTCTTCCTCAGCACCAGAGTGACGAGATGCTGCCGTGTCTTCCTCAGTACCAGAGTGACGAGATGCTGCTGTATCTTCCTCAGCACCAGAGTGACGAGATGCCGCTGTATCTTCCTCAGCACCAGAGTGACGAGATGCTGCCGTGTCTTCCTCAGCACCAGAGTGACGAGATGCTGCCGTGTCTTCCTCAGTACCAGAGTGACGTGATGCTGCCGTGTCTTCCTCAGTACCAGAGTGACGTGATGCTGCTGTGTCTTCCTCAGTACCAGAGTGACGAGATGCTGCTGTGTCTTCCTCAGTACCAGAGTGACGAGATGCTGCCGTGTCTTCCTCAGCACCAGAGTGACGAGATGCCGCTGTATCTTCCTCAGCACCAGAGTGACGTGATGCTGCTGTGTCTTCCTCAGTACCAGAGTGACGAGATGCTGCTGTGTCTTCCTCAGCACCAGAGTGACGTGATGCTGCTGTGTCTTCCTCAGTACCAGAGTGACGAGATGCTGCTGTGTCTTCCTCAGTACAAGAGTGACGAGATGCCGCTGTATCTTCCTCAGCACCAGAGTGACGTGATGATGCTGTGTCTTCCTCAGTACCAGAGTGACGAGATGCTGCTGTGTCTTCCTCAGCACCAGAGTGACGAGATGCTGCTGTGTCTTCCTCAGCACCAGAGTGACGAGATGCTGCTGTGTCTTCCTCAGTACCAGAGTGACGAGATGCTGCTGTGTCTTCCTCAGTACAAGAGTGACGAGATGCCGCTGTATCTTTCTCAGCACCAGAGTGACGTGATGCTGCTGTGTCTTCCTCAGTACCAGAGTGACGAGATGCTGCTGTGTCTTCCTCAGTACCAGAGTGACGAGATGCTGCTGTGTCTTCCTCAGTACCAGAGTGACGTGATGCTGCCGTGTCTTCCTCAGCACCAGAGTGACGAGATGCTGCTGTATCTTCCTCAGTACCAGAGTGACGTGATGCTGCTGTGTCTTCCTCAGCACCAGAGTGACGAGATGCTGCCGTGTCTTCCTCAGTACCAGAGTGACGTGATGCTGCCGTGTCTTCCTCAGCATCAGAGTGACGAGATGCTGCTGTGTCTTCCTCAGCACCAGAGTGACGAGATGCTGCTGTGTCTTCCTCAGCACCAGAGTGACGTGATGCTGCTGTGTCTTCCTCAGTACCAGAGTGACGTGATGCTGCCGTGTCTTCCTCAGTACCAGAGTGACGTGATGCTGCTGTGTCTTCCTCAGCACCAGAGTGACGAGATGCTGTCGTGTCTTCCTCAGTACCAGAGTGACGTGATGCTGCCGTGTCTTCCTCAGCACCAGAGTGACGAGATGCTGCCGTGTCTTCCTCAGTACCAGAGTGACGTGATGCTGCTGTGTCTTCCTCAGCACCAGAGTGACGAGATGCTGCCGTGTCTTCCTCAGTACCAGAGTGACGTGATGCTGCTGTGTCTTCCTCAGCACCAGAGTGACGAGATGCTGCTGTGTCTTCCTCAGTACCAGAGTGACGAGATGCTGCTGTGTCTTCCTCAGCACCAGAGTGACGAGATGCTGCTGTGTCTTCCTCAGTACCAGAGTGACGAGATGCTGCTGTGTCTTCCTCAGCACCAGAGTGACGAGATGCTGCTGTGTCTTCCTCAGCACCAGAGTGACGAGATGCTGCTGTGTCTTCCTCAGCACCAGAGTGACGAGATGCTGCCGTGTCTTCCTCAGTACCAGAGTGACGTGATGCTGCTGTGTCTTCCTCAGCACCAGAGTGACGAGATGCTGCTGTGTCTTCCTCAGTACCAGAGTGACGAGATGCTGCTGTGTCTTCCTCAGCACCAGAGTGACGAGATGCTGCTGTGTCTTCCTCAGTACCAGAGTGACGAGATGCTGCTGTGTCTTCCTCAGCACCAGAGTGACGAGATGCTGCTGTGTCTTCCTCAGCACCAGAGTGACGAGATGATGCTGTGTCTTCCTCAGCACCAGAGTGACGTGATGCTGCTGTGTCTTCCTCAGCACCAGAGTGACGAGATGCTGCTGTGTCTTCCTCAGCACCAGAGTGACGAGATGCTGCTGTGTCTTCCTCAGCACCAGTGTGACGAGATGCTGCTGTGTCTTCCTCAGCACCAGAGTGACGAGATGCTGCTGTGTCTTCCTCAGTACCAGTGTGACGAGATGCTGCTGTGTCTTCCTCAGCACCAGAGTGACGAGATGCTGCTGTGTCTTCCTCAGTACCAGAGTGACGAGATGCTGCCGTGTCTTCCTCAGTACCAGAGTGATGAGATGCTGCTGTGTCTTCCTCAGTACCAGAGTGACGAGATGCTGCTGTGTCTTCCTCAGCACCAGAGTGACGAGATGCTGCTGTGTCTTCCTCAGCACCAGAGTGACGAGATGCTGCTGTGTCTTCCTCAGCACCAGAGTGACGAGATGCTGCTGTGTCTTCCTCAGCACCAGAGTGACGAGATGCTGCTGTGTCTTCCTCAGCACCAGAGTGACGAGATGCTGCTGTGTCTTCCTCAGCACCAGAGTGACGAGATGCTGCTGTGTCTTCCTCAGCACCAGAGTGACGAGATGCTGCTGTGTCTTCCTCAGCACCAGAGTGACGAGATGCTGCCGTGTCTTCCTCAGCACCAGAGTGACGAGATGCTGCTGTGTCTTCCTCAGCACCAGAGTGACGAGATGCTGCTGTGTCTTCCTCAGCAGCAGAGTGACGAGATGCTGCTGTATCTTCCTCAGCACCAGAGTGACGAGATGCTGCTGTGTCTTCCTCAGCAGCAGAGTGACGAGATGCTGCTGTGTCTTCCTCAGCACCAGAGTGACGAGATGCTGCTGTATCTTCCTCAGCACCAGAGTGACGAGATGCTGCTGTATCTTCAGAGTGACGAGATGCTGCTGTGTCTTCCTCAGTACCAGAGTGACGAGATGCTGCTGTGTCTTCCTCAGCAGCAGAGTGACGAGATGCTGCTGTGTCTTCCTGACGAGATGCTGCTGTATCTTCCTCAGCACCAGAGTGACAAGATGCTGCTGTATCTTCCTCAGCACCAGAGTGACGAGATGCTGCTGTATCTTCCTCAGCACCAGAGTGACAAGATGCTGCTGTATCTTCCTCAGCACCAGAGTGACGAGATGCTGACGAGATGCTGTGTCTTCCTCAGCACCAGAGTGACGAGATGCTGCTGTATCTTCCTCAGCACCAGAGTGACGAGATGCTGCTGTATCTTCCTCAGCACCAGAGTGACGAGATGCTGCTGTATCTTCCTCAGCACCAGAGTGACGAGATGCTGCTGTATCTTCCTCAGCACCAGAGTGACGAGATGCTGCTGTATCTTCCTCAGCACCAGAGTGACGAGATGCTGCTGTATCTTCCTCAGCACCAGAGTGACGAGATGCTGCTGTGTCTTCCTCAGTACCAGAGTGACGAGATGCTGCCGTGTCTTCCTCAGCAGCAGAGTGACGAGATGCTGCTGTATCTTCCTCAGCACCAGAGTGACGAGATGCTGCTGTATCTTCCTCAGCACCAGAGTGACGAGATGCTGCTGTATCTTCCTCAGCACCAGAGTGACGAGATGCTGCTTATCTTCCTCAGCACCAGAGTGACGAGATGCTGCTTATCTTCCTCAGCACCAGAGTGACGAGATGCTGCTGTATCTTCCTCAGCACCAGAGTGACGAGATGCTGCTGTATCTTCCTCAGCACCAGAGTGACGAGATGCTGCTTATCTTCCTCAGCACCAGAGTGACGAGATGCTGCTTATCTTCCTCAGCACCAGAGTGACGAGATGCTGCTGTATCTTCCTCAGCACCAGAGTGACGAGATGCTGCTGTATCTTCCTCAGCACCAGAGTGACGAGATGCTGCTGTGTCTTCCTCAGCCAGGAACCTGAGTTTATGCACTTTAACACGAGACACACCACTATCAAGCTTCACTTATCTCGTCTCGAGTCTCTCTCACCATCATCGAGGCATTTCAAAATATCTCTGCGTGGTGAGGTATTATGCCATTTATGGAAAACATGAGTCAGATATGTATACATTGATGTGATAAATGGTTAAGAAAACCAACAAGTTGAAGAATAAGACACTGTGTACTATTTGGGCATCTTAATTGAAGAAACGTTTCGCCACAAACTTGCAAAATGTTGCACAAGTATCTTATTCTTCACATATTGATGACAGTCATGTTGCTTCCCTGCATGACTCTAGTAAATCCCATTCTTGTTTCCCTGCGGTAATCTATTATTGGTGGTGGTGAGTGGGGCTGTGTTGGTGGTGGTGAGTGGGGCTATGTTTGTGGTGGTGGTGAGTGGGGCTGTGTTGGTGGTGGTGAGTGGGGCTATGTTGGTGGTGGTGGTGAGTGGGGCTGTGTTAGTGCCGGTATGGAAAAGGCGGAGAAGATAGTGTGCTGGATGTAATGAGGGAGAAACTGTGTATGTTGGAGGTTGAGAAGAGACGTTGTGCTGGAGAATGAGCCGGTGGATGCTGTTAAACACACAATTGAAAATATACAGGTAGGAATATAAACTTAGAAATGTAAAGATAGAAATACAAAGATGAAATAAAACAGAAAAGCAGGAATTTAATAGTACGAAAACAAAGGTGGAGAGAAAATAGAACTTTGCCTGACTAGTAGAATGAAGGGAAATAGAAATTGAGTGAACAATATCTTACAAAGAGAATACTGGGAACTAGTTGCAAAGAACAGTGAATACTTTGAACGAGCAAGGGAGAAAAACGGGAGCAGTGAACAACATAAAACAGGTACGGTATTCAGAGGGAGGCATAAGAAAAAGGAAGCTCAATCTAAACCACAACGTGTGAGTTCTTTAGGGAAAACAGACAATGGAAGTCCTTGCAGCTCGTACCTGACAGTGTCTCGGTTGCTGTGAGATCTGAGGAAGTTTTCCTGGTATCCCACAAGCCCAGCCACCTCTACCTCAGTGCAAGCAAGATGAATAACATTGAGTGCGGCGTAGGTTTCCCGGACCAGTTCTCAAGTTATTAGCGAAAACCTTGCAGGAGGAGGAACAAATCTGTCAACCACTTCAAGGTGTCACACGCTGCAGGACAAGTGTTCATTGGTATAACTTTTCATCCTATTGGAGTTTTGCCATAAAGTTCCAATACAGTGAGAAGTTGTCCCAATAGAGACTTATTCTGCAACGTGTGTGTTTCCTTCAGTTTTTTTCCGGCAGTAATCCACGAATATCCAACTTTCTAAATATCTGAGTTTTCTCAACTGGTCGTGTCTTGACAGATGAGGTCAGGATAGTAAACCTGTACGCTCTCTCCCTCGTCTTCACTCGCTAGACGACAGGCAGGAAAGGAAAATAACAAAAGCAGATGGCGAACATTGATTCAGAAATATAAAAAAAATCTGGATGCGTTTTTCTGCCGCTGCGCAGTCCAATAAGACACGGCTCTTCTATCTCGATGGTCCGAGAACTATATCCCTGTTTACCATAAGCCCAGTCCCCTCTACAGCAGTATGCTGTAACCAAAGTTCCCTCTACCACAATGATCCGAGAAAGGTATCCCCCCATATACTGTAAGCTCAATTCCCCTCCTTCCCGATGCTAGCAAAAGGAACAGCTGGTCGTGTGGCACATGTTTCTAACGCACTTAAACACCACCATTGAAGACTTGAAAGCAATCAGAAAAGGTATTCACAAGTTATCGCACGGAAACCAATAACCCAATTTCGTCGAGTTTATTTCCTAATTCCCTCCTTCATCACTGTGTTATCACTTCTATCTCTTATTCTTCACGTCCTCCTATTATATTCGTACAAATTTGTTTCTTAAGTTTTTTAACGGACAGTAATTACTCTAGATTCAATATTTTCTTTGGATATGATTTTTATGTGTATACCAGGAAGCGTAGGAATAGAAGGAGCAGGAGGAGCATACGTAAGAGGAAGAACAAACGCAGAGTGTGAGCTGGTGACACAGACAAACTTAGGAAAGAGGTCACTTTGTGTGCAGTTCAGCACATTTATGTGGCCTCATCTGTCCTAATCATCATTAAGACAGATGAAACCATTCGTGGCGAAACGTTTTGTTTTGATAAATGTGCTGAATCGCGTCCTCTGCCATAGGAAGGAGGAGGAGAAGGAAGAGAGACGCGTAATAGAAATGGTTGAAGACACAAAGTCTGGTAGCTTCATAGAAAGACATCATCTTCCTCTTATTTCCCCATTTCTACACCTTTCACATTAGCTGTAAATGTGTGTTTGTGTTGAGCAGAGTCTTGACCGACTACCGCCAGTATCAAACATAGTGAACATAACGCTAAGTCAGTATTAGACTGTAGTTTGAAAATAAGTAATGACTCAGTTTCCTTATTCAGTAACGTGTATGTCTGTTTTAGTTACGTGTGAGAATTTTTGTTGGTTTGTGAAGTGGAAGTGTTCTTGGTTTTGTTGTGCTTTATGTGGTATCATTGTGTTGTATTTTGTTATGTAGTGTTTTGTGAGTTTTGGGGTGTCATTGTGTGTTATGTGGAGTTCCTGTGTGTTGTGTGGTGTTTCTATGTGTTGTGTGGGTATTTCCCTTACGAATCCTGCAGACGAACACCTGAGCCTAGGTTTTTAAGAGAGGTAGAGAGTGAGAGAGAGAGAGAGAGAGAGAGACAGAGAGAGAGAGAGAGAGAGAGAGAGAGAGAGAGAGAGAGAGAGAGAAAGAGAGAAAGAGGCAAATGTAGTCCCTGTTCACAAAAAGAAGAGCAGAGCAGAAATCAGCAACTACAGACCAGTGTCACTCCTGTCAATCACTGGTAAGATCCTTGAGACAATAATCTCAAGACAAATGACAGATTTTTTTGACTACCACTCACTACTTTGTGATCGTCAATATGGCTTCAGGAAAGGTTACTCTGCTGCTGATCTGTTGTTAAACCTCTCCACTAAGTGGCACCAGTCACTGGATGAATCCAAAGTCAGCTGTGTGGTAGCACTGGACATTGCTGGCGCTTTCGACCGGGTGTGGCACCAGGGCCTCTTAGCAAAACTTCAAGCACTGGGAATTGCAGGCTCTACGCTATGTCTCCTCAGTGATTACCTTCATGGTAGATCTCTAAGTGTAGTCCTCAATGGAACGGAATCAGCAAGGCATCCTATTGGGGCAAGCGTTCCACAAGGAAGTGTGCTGGGTCCACTGTTATGGAATGTCTACTTCAACGACCTTCTTCATCTCATCCCAGAATCACATGCATATGCAGACGACTGTACACTGACATTCACTTATCCAAGAGAAGAAATGCCAGCTGCTCTAAGCTACATCAATCACCAGCTGAGAGCTATATCAGCTTGGGGAAATAGATGGCAAGTAACATTTGCACCTGAAAAAACGCAAATGATGTTCGTCTCTAGGCACCATGATGGTAATGCTGGCGCAGTAGTAAGGATGAATGGGACGATGTTGGCACCTGGAGAAGAAGTTGATATCCTTGGGGTGAAATTTGACTCCAAACTAACCATGAAGAACCATGTTGTAAATCTTGCAAACAAGGCAGCCAGGAAGCTTACAGCACTTCGCCGTATCTCGCATCTGCTTGACAGTAGGGGTTGCAAGATCCTGTACGAGGCACAAGTACGCTCACACCTTGAGTATGCTCCACTTTCTTGGTTTGCCTGCCCCCCCTCTCATCTGCGACTGCTTGACAGAGTAGAGAACAGAGCAAGACGTCTCATCTCTCGCCTGGACCCATCCTGGATAGATCTGTCATTTCAGCAGAGCCTTCAACATAGGAGGGATGTGGGTGGCCTTACTGTTATGTACAAGGCCAATATTGTCAAAATACCACACTTGGATCCACTTCGAGGACAGCGTGAAACAAGCTTTTATGCCACAAGACGGGCAGAAAGCAGCAACTTCACTCTGGCTGTACCCTTCTCCAGAACATCACTCCATCTGAGATCATACATACCCAGGATGACTCGAGTATGGAACACATTCGTACAGCATAATGATGTCAACGAGATAACGTCAGTTGATCAAATGAAAATGCTGGCCCACAGATGGCTCCAACTTCATCCTGTTCCCTACTTGTATGTCTCATAACAAAAATGCTTTCAAATGAGCTGATGTAGGTAACAGCTCTTAGCTTGCCAATAAAGTTAGGAATCCTTAACCTGTAAATAGCTGTCAATAAAGCTAGGGATCCTTAACCTTGTCAAACCCTGTGTAAAAAAAAAAAAAAAAAAAAAAAAAAAAAAAAAGAGAGAGAGAGAGAGAGAGAGAGAGAGAGAGAGAGAGAGAGAGAGTGAGAGAGAGAGTGGCCAACTTATAATAAAAAAGAATATCTTTGAGCAGCTAGAAATGTCTCCCCACCTCTCTGTTCTCTGCAATTCCAAATAGTAATCATTGTCTCTCTTCGATCTCGCCTAAGGGGATTACTTCCCCCGGCCAGAGGGCTTCAAGCTCCTAGACTGGAGGCTTCACTCTGCTATCTTCCTGAGCTCTTCCTGGATCGTTGGTAATAGACACTTATGCACTCATACAGGCATCTATTAAGGTAACGTTTCGCCATTTTTGACCTCTTCAGTCCTGGCGAGGACTGAAGGAGGACTGAAAAAGTCACTCGCGGCGAAATGTTTTCTGAAAAAAATGTCTAGATATGTATCCTTTTTGTCTAGAACTTGCGTATCATCATTCCAGCCCACTGTCCGTGAATCAGTCTCTGAAATGTAGGTAACATCTCACGAACACTCATAAATTTACCAGGTTTGTATACCATTTATAATCTAATACGCATATACCAGCATCTGCGCTGTATGACACACAGGTTACTGTCACACAAAGAGGATAGTGAAACACTAGTCCCGTTATTTTTCTTTCAACTCAGTAACTGATAGTGGATCCATATTTTGCTTATAGAATTACAGGTGCTAATTCCTTGGGTAACATTTATAATGGGTTGGGGAATATTTTTTTAATGGGTTTGAGTATGACAAGTGCTTACCAGATATGGACCGGTAGGCCTACTGCAGTGCTCATTCTCCTCTCTTAGGCTCTTATGAACAAGTTGCTTTTCCTGTATTTTTTAGGGTTGAATTAAATCTGAATCTTCACTTGAGGCAAAAATTGATTTAGTTCTTCAATCTCCAGAGTAGAGGTTGATCTCGGTGTCTGATGTCGTTTATCTTCAGATTTTGTTCATTTTGTTTACAGATATATATTGTTTAATTTGTATGTGTAACAGTGCAATGAAGACTTGTCAATGGGTGTACATAACTCACACGGAGAGAATAACAGGAAAGAAAAAAAATCGTCTAATAAATTCGAATACCAATGAGATGATGTGATATCCAGGAAAGTTTGATGGGCTCGACCTGTAATGTCTTTCTTTTTGCTCTCACTGACAGCTGAAGTATCTCTATTTTTCTTCTCTCACTTCCCTTCATTTACCCCCTTCACTCTTCTATTTCATAGGACTGTATAAACACACTGAGAGGATGAAGCTCGTTAAGTTCAACAATGTTTCCTCATTGATCAAGACACTAACCCCCCCAAAAAATCTGAAGTGACGTGAATGCAGATCCAGAAGTTAAGTCGTTAGTCTCTCTCCAAGCTGCCAACACCTGGTGACCAGTAATGTGCGAGGGCGTCCAGAGGTGAGTCCTTCCTTCCAGATACACTCATGACAACCACGACCATACTCAGACGACCTCAGACACTGACCTGCTTCAGACTCAAAGATGAAGACTTTTCCTTGCACTCCTAACAATTATTTTCTAGTAATATTTGTAGTTGCCTAAACACACACGCACATACATACACACACAAACATACACACACAAACATACACACACAAAAGAAAGCATACACACACACATGCTCTCACACATTCACTACTAAAGGCTCAGTTATCATGTCAGTAAAGATTCTCTGGTGTTGCACCTTCGTCTTATCCATCAACATAAAAGTCATGGCCAAGAGTGAAGACTCGACCCTTGCAAGCACTAGTGGGTACAAACAAACAAGAAAATACAACGGTGCCTACGAGTGAAGCTGACAAATTGGATGGCAAACAATCTCCGACGCCTTAAAAATTTGAAAATATAATACAATTTTCTAGAAAATTGGAAGCAGATATTAGCTCAGCCTTTTCCTTATTCAACGGATTCGGATTTTTCTCCTCTTTATATTCTTACCTGAATTCTTACCCTAATATTTTTATTCACTGCCTAATTTCATTACATCATTGGTCTCAGGGTAGCATTTCATCCACAGCTCAGTACGTCGGCTTGGTAGTTGTAAGGCTGTTTGACCCTGGGTTCGACATCCCTCCACTACTAAAGCTTTGAGATTTTATAATCGGTCACTAGGCTTTACTAGACATAACGACAGGGACAATGAAGGCACAAGAGCTAGGTCTGGTCGCTGGTTCACGTGGCCAGGAGATTCAGTAAAACCTTCATCAGTGGTTGCAGTTGTGGCCCTTGCTGACCTCTCTAGTGTACAAATAAACCACCCTGGAAGATTTTTTTTATTGTAGCTTCATAGATCAGTTAAGATCTTCGGCTTGATGATAGGCTAACATGAAATATAAACCCAGTGGACAGTTATCGCAATCAATAGGCCTGGAGCAGTGTTCCTTCCTCCTTCAGTGAGCAACTTGGACCTGCCTAGCATGGGTCAGTAGGACTATAGCAGTGCCGCTTATTTCTTATGGTCTTCTTAAATATACATATGCAATGCTATAAAAGGGAAATTATATAACGGGCTGACAATAAGTTTATTGACTGTTATCTATTGTTAACACAGTCCTCACAGCCACTCAACACACACCAAAATCCTTCATATATATATATATATATATATATATATATATATATATATATATATATATATATATATATATATATATATATATATATATGATAAAAATCACTATTTAATACTGAGAAGGAACCTGTGTCATTGTGCCACATCACATGGCCTATTATGATTAATATAATGATGGTGACATTAATGTTAATTCTGATTCTAATGGTGACAATGTTAATATAATGATTAATATAATGATGGGTGATATTAATGTTAATTCTGATTCTAATGGTGACGATGTTACTGTTGATAGTGAAGAGTTGATGAAGCGATGCCAGGGAAAATTATCATGATAATATAATATCATGATAATAATGATGACATCATTATCATGACGACAGGAGGATAATAATGATAATAATTAACATTATAATGATCATAAAAATGTAGAAGACAGTGACTGTTATCAAAATGATGACAATAATGATCGTGTTAGGTGTTATAATGAAGATATGATGACCTTTTGTATATAACATCTGCTGAAATAAGTATCTACTATGCAGTTGGTATTATTTTCTTTTTTTTTTACAAGAAAAAACAACATTGATTTACATGACAAAATAGAAAAAAAAACGAGAGTCTATGTTCATGTTTTACGAAGACAAATGTTTAAAACTCGTGGAGAAATTTGGGAAATTGGAAAAGATTTCAATGTTGACTAATTGGCGATGTTTTTATTGTCTTTTTTCCTCCTCTCTTCTCCTCCTTCTTCTTCCCTTCAACTTTCATCTGACCTTTCTTCCTATTTTCTGGCTCAGTTTGGAGGTTTGATAACGGTCCAGGAGGGACCGGATAAACGTCTAGTGTTTCCTCACTGGCCATGAGTTCAAACCCCACCCGTCCCATGGTTTGTGTGCGTGTGTGTGTTTGTGTGTGTACTCACCTAGTTGTGGTTGCAGGGGTCGAGACTCAGACCCTGGCCTCGCCTCTTCATTGGTCGCTACTAGGTCACTCATCCTGCTCCTTGAGCTTTATCATACCTCTTCTTAAAGCTGGATCCTGCCTCCACTACATCACTTCCCAGACTTTTCCACTTCCTTACAACTCTGTGACTAAAGAAATACTTCCTAACCTCCCTGTGGTTCATCTGAATCTTCAGTTTTCAATTGTGACCCCTTGTTACTTTGTCCCATCTCTGGAATATCCTGTCTCTGTTTACTTTGTCAATTTCTCTCAGTATTCTATATGTCGTTATCATATTTTCCCTATCTCTCCTGTCCTCCAGCGTCGTCAGGCCGATTTCCCTTAACCTCTCCTCGTAGTACATGCCCCTTAGCTCCGGGACTAGTCTTGTCGCAAACCTATGCACTTTCTTTAATTTTCTTACATGCTTGGCTAAGTGTGAGTTCCAAACTGGTGCTGCATACTCCAATATAGGCCTGACATACACGGCGTACAGGGTCCTGAACGATTCCTTATTGAGATGTCGGAATGCTATTCTTAGGTTTGCTAGGAGCCCATATGCTGCAGCAGTTATTTGGTTGATGTGTGCCTCAGGAGATGTGCCTGGTGTTATACTAACCCCAAAATCTTTTTCATTGAGTGAAGGTTTGTAGTCTCTAGCCCCTAGACTGTACTCCATCTGTGGTCTTCTTTGCCCTTCCCCAATCTTCATGACTTTGCACTTGGTGGGGTTGAACTCCAGGAGCCGGTTTCTGGACCAGGCCTGCAGCCTGTCCAGATCCCTTCGTAGTTCTGTCTGATCCTCCTCTAGTTGAATTCTCATCAACTTCACATCATCTGCAAACAGGAACACTTCTTAGTCTATTCCTTCCGTCATGTAGTTCATATATACCAGAAATAGCACTGGTCTTAGGACTGACCCCAGTGGAACACCGGTCGTCACAGGCGCCCACTCTGACACCTCGTCACGTACTGTGACTCGCTGTCTTCCAGACAGGTAATCCCTGATCCATTGCAGTGTCTTCCCTGTTATACCTGCCTGGTCTTCCAGTTTATGCACTAATCTCTTGTGTGGAACTGTGTCCAAAGCCTTCTTACATTCCAAGAAACGCAATCTACCCAACCCTCTCTCTCTTTCTTGTCTTGCTGTTGTCACTCTGTCACAGAACTCCAGTAGGTTTGTGACACAAGATTTCCCGTCTCTGAAACCGTGCTGGTTGTCGTTGATAAGCTTATTCCTTTCTAGATGTTGTGTACTCACCTATTTGTGGTTGCAAGGGTCGATACACAGCTCCTGACCCTGCCTCTTCACTGATCGCTACTAGGTCCTCTCTCTCCCTGCTTCATGAGCTTTATCATACCTCGTCTTAAAACTATGTATAGCTCCTGCCTCCACTACATCACTTGCCAGACTATTCCACTTCCTGAAAACTCTATGACTGAAGAAATAATTCCTAACATCTCTTTGACTCATCTGAGTCTTCAACTTCCAC
>NC_091301.1:10138276-10140776 GCF_038502225.1 Cherax quadricarinatus
CTGGCACTTACCATTCTCAAGATACAGGGGTTCTGAGGGTGCTGTGGGCGGGGTGGTGGGTGGTGCAAGAGCTGCACCCGCACGAGTGCCAGCCACGTCTCCTGAAGGCCGCAGGTAATAGAAGTCATTGAAAGCATGAAGGGTAATAATATTTATTAACTAAACGTGTCTTGTACTGTTATTTTACAGAACCTCCACGCTAATCATCACAAAACAGGCGTCTTGACGCTGGGGAAGGGGGCTCTTGATCCAACGGGTTTGACCTGTCCAAGGTTGCATGTCACCAGTGCACCAAAACTCAGGGATACTGTAATCCTCTAAAATAGGGATTACATTATATACCCTAAAATACACACCTCCCGGTGTACACACACTGAGATACAGTCACACCTCTCGTTGATTCTTAGCTAAGAGATACACACTTCTTGGTATATATACACTGAGAGATACATTCTCTCGGTGTTTTAAACTGAGATATACACTCCTTTCAGTGTGCTATATATACTGGAAGATACACTCCTTTCGGTGCATATACACAAAGATAAATACCCCTCGATGATTTTGATATATTGAGAGATATATACCTCTCGGTGTAGAGATAGTGCGAGATATTCACTTCTAGGTGAATATGCACTAAGAGCTACACACATCTCGGTGTATATACACTGAGAGGTACACATATCTTCGCGCACATGTACTGAGAGATACACACCTTTCGGTATACATACAAACATAAGCATCTCTCGGTGTATAGGAGCTCTGCAAATGTATTGTGATAATGAAGATAGCGAGAGGAAGATGGAAAAATTCTTGCAGCAAATTTCTCAAGCATAAGATTATAAATGAGAGGCCATGATTACGATAAAAAAAAATTGACTATTAGGAAAATCTAGCAGGATATTGCACGCATTTTCTCACCCTGAGGGAAAGAAAATTGCTGGGAACTCGACCCAAAGGTGCCTGAAAAATAAGGCACTCCCATTTTTTTTATGCTGTTGGTAGAGTACAAGTGGTGCCTCGTAGCTGATGAGAGCATTTGATTCAGTCCCAAGGTCCCGGGATCGATTCCCTGGCACGGAGAAAAGTTTCGGCAAGTTTCCTTACACCTCTGCTGCCCCCTCCTCACCTAGCAATAAAAGTATTAATCACTGTATAGAGTCGTATCCAAGAACAATGTGAGAAAACCCTCAGTTCTACTGATGTCATATTCTAAAAAAGAAAAAAAGAAAAAAAAATCAGTCTTCTTCATTTTCGTTTTCTTTATCAACATCACCATCTTCTTACTAATATTATTATTAACACTACATCCCCAGGCACCACTGCTCAGACTACAGCTTCTGGTATCGCCATTTAGACTCCATGTAGCGGCACTATGTTATATTATGTTATCTTACTGTAGCAAGGCATATTTTTTTCCGAGGAGAGCCTCCGCTTCTTTTTGTATTACTTTTATCTTGTTTTCGCATGTTTATGATGTACATCTTTTTCTCCCAGGAGAGCCTCGGAACTCCAAGTGCGTTCCGACTGACCTCTTACCCCTCTCTTTTTACCCTCCTGCTGGTACTGCTGCTGCTGCCGCTTCTGCTGTTTTGGCTTCTGCTGCTTCTCTTCCTGCTCCTCCTCCTGCTGATCCTACTGCTTTTGCTACTGTGCTACCACTACTGCTTTTGATGTCGGTGCTGTTGTTATTTCTACTCCTCCTTTTGTTATTCTCTCAGAAACATGGAAAGTCACTGTGGGATACTTGTTTGCGACGATAGTGTTTAAGCTAGATTCGAAAACATTTGAGTTTATTACATTATAATTGGTTATATCAAAATAATGTCCTTTTTATGTGCCCATAACATTTTCATGCTGGTGGTGGTGGTGGTGCTGCTGTTAATGCTGCTGTTGTTGCTGCTGTTAATGCTGTTGTTGTTGCTGTTGTTGCTGCTGCTCTTGCTTCCCTTTTTTCTCCTCCTAAGTCTCTTCCTCCTGCTCCTCTTTCTAATCCTCTTCTTCCTTACGCTTTCCAACCCCTCTTCAGGAAACTTTTTTTTTTTTTCGTATTCCTCCCTTATTCAATGAATCTTTCCTTAGACGCAGAGTATTGCTATCTTATTCTGTATTCTGTACTGGGCACGAACACAAGCAAAGCTCTGCTATCTTATTCTATACGTTAGTTACTGTATAAGAACACCAGCTGCTAGCTTATTTTATATGAGGCAATAGTGGGAACAAATGGTAGCAATGTTTACGCGTCATATTTCACCACAGGATGGATTCCCTACGTGAATTAATTTTCTGAGAGTCAGTTGAAAAGAATAATGGAGGGAGGTAGAGGGAGGCGCTTGGATGGAATATGATGGAACTATGAGGGGGAGAGAGAGATATGAGATGAAAAAGAATGTGATGGAGAGGATGAATGGGGGTGACTGGGGGGAAAAGAATGTAGTGGAAGAGGGAAAGGGAGGAAGGGGTGAGGAAGAAATAGTGGAGGGATGGAGTGAGATGGGGGACT
>NC_091301.1:10145776-10160776 GCF_038502225.1 Cherax quadricarinatus
ACCTTCACAGTCTGACCTTTGCAGTCTGACATTCGCAGTGTGACCTTCACAGTGTGACCTTCACAGTGTGACCTTCACAGTGTGACCTTCACAGTGTGACCTTCACAGTGTAACCTTCACAGTCTGACCTTCACAGTGTGACCTTCACCGTGTGACCTTCACAGTCTGACCTTCACAGTCTGATCTTCACAGTCTGACCTTCACAGTGTGACCTTCACAGTGTGACCTTCACAGTGTGACCTTCACAGTCTGACCTTCACAGTGTGACCTTCACAGTCTGACCTTCACAGTGTGACCTTCACAGTCTGACCTTCACAGTGCGACCTTCACAGTCTGACCTTCACAGTCTGATCTTCACAGTCTGACCTTCACAGTCTGACCTTCACAGTCTGACCTTCACAGTCTGACCTTCACAGTCTGACCTTCACAGTCTGACCTTCACAGTCTGACCTTCACAGTCTGACCTTCGCAGTCTGACCTTCACAGTCTGACCTTCGCAGTCTGACCTTCACAGTCTGACCTTCGCAGTCTGACCTTCACAGTGTGACCTTCACAGTGTGACCTTCACAGTGTGACCTTCACAGTGTGACCTTCACAGTGTGACCTTCACAGTGTGACCTTCACAGTCTGACCTTCGCAGTCTGACCTTCACAGTGTGACCTTCACAGTCTGACCTTCACAGTGTGACCTTCACAGTGTGACCTTCACAGTGTGACCTTCACAGTGTGACCTTCACAGTCTGACCTTCGCAGTCTGACCTTCACAGTCTGACCTTCACAGTCTGACCTTCACAGTCTGACCTTCGCAGTCTGACCTTCACAGTCTGACCTTCACAGTCTGACCTTCACAGTCTGACCTTCACAGTGTGACCTTCACAGTGTGACCTTCACAGTCTGACCTTCACAGTCTGACCTTCGCAGTCTGACCTTCACAGTCTGACCTTCACAGTGTGACCTTCACAGTGTGACCTTCACAGTGTGACCTTCACAGTGTGACTCAGTAGTCATTATAACTTTGATTAAAATCTCGTGTCGTTTACGAAAAAAATGTTGTTTATATAGAGCTGGACAAGCTGACAGACACTCAGAGAGAACCAGACACGCTGACAGACACTCAGAGAGAACCAGACAAGCTGACAGACACTCAGAGAGAACCAGACAAGCTGACAGACACTCAGAGAGAACCAGACACGCTGACAGACACTCAGAGAGAACCAGACACGCTGACAGACACTCAGAGAGAACCAGACACGCTGACAGACACTCAGAGAGAACCAGACACGCTGACAGACACTCAGAGAGAACCAGACAAGCTGACAGACACTCAGAGAGAACCAGACAAGCTGACAGACACTCAGAGAGAACCAGACAAGCTGACAGACACTCAGAGAGAACCAGACAAGCTGACAGACACTCAGAGAGAACCAGACAAGCTGACAGACACTCAGAGAGAACCAGACAAGCTGACAGACACTCAGAGAGAACCAGACACGCTGACAGACACTCAGAGAGAACCAGACAAGCTGACAGACACTCAGAGAGAACCAGACAAGCTGACAGACACTCAGAGAGAACCAGACAAGCTGACAGACACTCAGAGAGAACCAGACAAGCTGACAGACACTCAGAGAAAACCAGACAAGCTGACAGACACTCAGAGAGAACCAGACAAGCTGACAGACACTCAGAGAGAACCAGACAAGCTGACAGACACTCAGAGAGAACCAGACAAGCTGACAGACACTCAGAGAGAGCCAGACAAGCTGACAGACACTCAGAGAGAACCAGACACGCTCACAGACACTCAGAGAGAACCAGACAAGCTGACAGACACTCAGAGAGAACCAGACAAGCTGACAGACACTCAGAGAGAACCAGACAAGCTGACAGACACTCAGAGAGAACCAGACAAGCTGACAGACACTCAGAGAGAACCAGACAAGCTGACAGACACTCAGAGAGAACCAGACAAGCTGACAGACACTCAGAGAGAACCAGACACGCTGACAGACACTCAGAGAGAACCAGACACGCTGACAGACACTCAGAGAGAACCAGACAAGCTGACAGACACTCAGAGAGAACCAGACAAGCTGACAGACACTCAGAGAGAACCAGACACGCTGACAGACACTCAGAGAGAACCAGACACGCTGACAGACACTCAGAGAGAACCAGACAAGCTGACAGACACTCAGAGAGAACCAGACACGCTGACAGACATTCAGAGAGAACCAGACAAGCTGACAGACACTCAGAGAGAACCAGACAAGCTGACAGACACTCAGAGAGAACCAGACAAGCTGACAGACACTCAGAGAGAACCAGACAAGCTGACAGACACTCAGAGAGAACCAGACAAGCTGACAGACACTCAGAGAGAACCAGACAAGCTGACAGACACTCAGAGAGAACCAGACAAGCTGACAGACACTCAGAGAGAACCAGACAAGCTGAGACACTCAGAGAGAACCAGACAAGCTGACAGACACTCAGAGAGAACCAGACACGCTGACAGACACTCAGAGAGAACCAGACAAGCTGACAGACACTCAGAGAGAACCAGACAAGCTGACAGACACTCAGAGAGAACCAGACAAGCTGACAGACACTCAGAGTACTCCAGACACGCTGACAGACACTCAGAGAGAACCAGACAAGCTGACAGACACTCAGAGAGAACCAGACAAGCTGACAGACACTCAGAGAGAACCAGACAAGCTGACAGACACTCAGAGAGAACCAGACAAGCTGACAGACACTCAGAGAGAACCAGACAAGCTGACAGACACTCAGAGAGAACCAGACAAGCTGACAGACACTCAGAGAGAACCAGACAAGCTGACAGACACTCAGAGAGAACCAGACAAGCTGACAGACACTCAGAGAGAACCAGACAAGCTGACAGACACTCAGAGAGAACCAGACAAGCTGACAGACACTCAGAGAGAACCAGACACGCTGACAGACACTCAGAGAGAACCAGACACGCTGACAGACACTCAGAGAGAACCAGACACGCTGACAGACACTCAGAGAGAACCAGACACGCTGACAGACACTCAGAGAGAACCAGACAAGCTGACAGACACTCAGAGAGAACCAGACAAGCTGACAGACACTCAGAGAGAACCAGACAAGCTGACAGACACTCAGAGAGAACCAGACAAGCTGACAGACACTCAGAGAGAACCAGACAAGCTGACAGACACTCAGAGAGAACCAGACAAGCTGACAGACACTCAGAGAGAACCAGACAAGCTGACAGACACTCAGAGAGAACCAGACAAGCTGACAGACACTCAGAGAGAACCAGACAAGCTGACAGACACTCAGAGAGAACCAGACAAGCTGACAGACACTCAGAGAGAACCAGACACGCTGACAGACACTCAGAGAGAACCCGGCAAGCTGACAGACACTCAGAGAGAACGAGACAAGCTGACAGACACTCAGAGAGAACGAGACAAGCTGACAGACACTCAGAGAGAACCATACAAGCTGACAGACACTCAGAGAGAACCAGACAAGCTGACAGACACTCAGAGAGAACCAGACAAGCTGACAGACACTCAGAGAGAACCAGACAAGCTGACAGACACTCAGAGAGAACCAGACAAGCTGACAGACACTCAGAGAGAACCAGACAAGCTGACAGACACTCAGAGAGAACCAGACACGCTGACAGACACTCAGAGAGAACCAGACAAGCTGACAGACACTCAGAGAGAACCAGACAAGCTGACAGACACTCAGAGAGAACCAGACACGCTGACAGACACTCAGAGAGAACCAGACACGCTGACAGACACTCAGAGAGAACCAGACAAGCTGACAGACACTCAGAGAGAACCAGACAAGCTGACAGACACTCAGAGAGAACCAGACAAGCTGACAGACACTCAGAGAGAACCAGACAAGCTGACAGACACTCAGAGAGAACCAGACAAGCTGACAGACACTCAGAGAGAACCAGACAAGCTGACAGACACTCAGAGAGAACCAGACACGCTGACAGACACTCAGAGAGAACCAGACACGCTGACAGACACTCAGAGAGAACCAGACACGCTGACAGACACTCAGAGAGAACCAGACACGCTGACAGACACTCAGAGAGAACCAGACACGCTGACAGACACTCAGAGAGAACCAGACACGCTGACAGACACTCAGAGAGAACCAGACAAGCTGACAGACACTCAGAGAGAACCAGACACGCTGACAGACACTCAGAGAGAACCAGACAAGCTGACAGACACTCAGAGAGAACCAGACAAGCTGACAGACACTCAGAGAGAACCAGACAAGCTGACAGACACTCAGAGAGAACCAGACAAGCTGACAGACACTCAGAGAGAACCAGACAAGCTGACAGACACTCAGAGAGAACCAGACAAGCTGACAGACACTCAGAGAGAACCAGACAAGCTGACAGACACTCAGAGAGAACCAGACAAGCTGACAGACACTCAGAGAGAACCAGACAAGCTGACAGACACTCAGAGAGAACCAGACAAGCTGACAGACACTCAGAGAGAACCAGACAAGCTGACAGACACTCAGAGAGAACCAGACAAGCTGACAGACACTCAGAGAGAACCAGACAAGCTGACAGACACTCAGAGAGAACCAGACAAGCTGACAGACACTCAGAGAGAACCAGAACGAGACACAGACACTCAGAGAGAACGAGACAAGCTGACAGACACTCAGAGAGAACCAGACACGCTGACAAACACTCAGAGAGAACCAGACAAGCTGACAGACACTCAGAGAGAACCAGACAAGCTGACAGACACTCAGAGAGAACCAGACACGCTGACAGACACTCAGAGAGAACCAGACAAGCTGACAGACACTCAGAGAGAACCAGACAAGCTGACAGACACTCAGAGAGAACCAGACAAGCTGACAGACACTCAGAGAGAACCAGACACGCTGACAGACACTCAGAGAGAACCAGACACGCTGACAGACACTCAGAGAGAACCAGACAAGCTGACAGACACTCAGAGAGAACCAGACAAGCTGACAGACACTCAGAGAGAACCAGACAAGCTGACAGACACTCAGAGAGAACCAGACAAGCTGACAGACACTCAGAGAGAACCAGACAAGCTGACAGACACTCAGAGAGAACCAGACAAGCTGACAGACACTCAGAGAGAACCAGACAAGCTGACAGACACTCAGAGAGAACCAAACAAGCTGACAGACACTCAGAGAGAACCAGACAAGCTGACAGACACTCAGAGAGAACCAAACAAGCTGACAGACATTCAGAGAGAACCAGACAAGCTGACAGACACTCAGGGAGAACCAGACACGCTGACAGACACTCAGAGAGAACCAGACACGCTGACAGACACTCAGAGAGAACCAGACACGCTGACAGACACTCAGAGAGAACCAGACACGCTGACAGACACTCAGAGAGAACCAGACAAGCTGACAGACACTCAGAGAGAACCAGACACGCTGACAGACACTCAGAGAGAACCAGACAAGCTGACAGACACTCAGAGAGAACCAGACAAGCTGACAGACACTCAGAGAGAACCAGACAAGCTGACAGACACTTAGAGAGAACCAGACAAGCTGGCAGACACTCAGAGAGAACCAGACAAGCTGACAGACACTCAGAGAGAACCAGACAAGCTGACAGACACTCAGAGAGAACCAGACAAGCTGACAGACACTCAGAGAGAACCAGACAAGCTGACAGACACTCAGAGAGAACCAGACACGCTGACAGACACTCAGAGAGAACCAGACAAGCTGACAGACACTCAGAGAGAACCCGGCAAGCTGACAGACACTCAGAGAGAACCAGACAAGCTGACAGACACTCAGAGAGAACCAGACAAGCTGACAGACACTCAGAGAGAACCAGACAAGCTGACAGACACTCAGAGAGAACCAGACAAGCTGACAGACACTCAGAGAGAACCAGACAAGCTGACAGACACTCAGAGAGAACCAGACAAGCTGACAGACACTCAGAGAGAACCAGACAAGCTGACACACACTCAGAGAGAACCAGACACGCTGACAGACACTCAGAGAGAACCAGACACGCTGACAGACACTCAGAGAGAACCAGACACGCTGACAGACACTCAGAGAGAACCAGACAAGCTGACAGACACTCAGAGAGAACCAGACAAGCTGACAGACACTCAGAGAGAACCAGACAAGCTGACAGACACTCAGAGAGAACCAGACAAGCTGATAGACACTCAGAGAGAACCAGACAAGCTGACAGACACTCAGAGAGAACCAGACAAGCTGACAGACACTCAGAGAGAACCAGACAAGCTGACAGACACTCAGAGAGAACCAGACACGCTGACAGACACTCAGAGAGAACCAGACACGCTGACAGACACTCAGAGAGAACCAGACACGCTGACAGACACTCAGAGAGAACTAGAGACGCTGACAGACACTCAGAGAGAACCAGACACGCTGACAGACACTCAGAGAGAACCAGACACGCTGACAGACACTCAGAGAGAACCAGACAAGCTGACAGACACTCAGAGAGAACCAGACAAGCTGACAGACACTCAGAGAGAACCAGACAAGCTGACAGACACTCAGAGAGAACCAGACAAGCTGACAGACACTCAGAGAAAACCAGACAAGCTGACAGACACTCAGAGAGAACCAGACAAGCTGACAGACACTCAGAGAGAACCAGACAAACTGACAGACACTCAGAGAGAACCAGACAAGCTGACAGACACTCAGAGAGAACCAGACAAGCTGACAGACACTCAGAGAGAACCAGACAAGCTGACAGACACTCAGAGAGAACCAGACAAGCTGACAGACACTCAGAGAGAACCTGACAAGCTGACAGACACTCAGAGAGAACCAGACAAGCTGACAGACACTCAGAGAGAACCAGACAAGCTGACAGACACTCAGAGAGAACCAGACAAGCTGACAGACACTCAGAGAGAACCAGACAAGCTGACAGACACTCAGAGAGAACCAGACAAGCTGACAGACACTCAGAGAGAACCAGACAAGCTGACAGACACTCAGAGAGAACCAGACAAGCTGACAGACACTCAGAGAGAACCAGACAAGCTGACAGACACTCAGAGAGAACCAGACAAGCTGACAGGCACTCAGAGAGAACCAGACACGCTGACAGACACTCAGAGAGAACCAGACAAGCTGACAGACACTCAGAGAGAACCAGACAAGCTGACAGACACTCAGAGAGAACCAGACACGCTGACAGACACTCAGAGAGAACCAGACACGCTGACAGACACTCAGAGAGAACCAGACAAGCTGACAGACACTCAGAGAGAACCAGAGAAGCTGACAGACACTCAGAGAGAACCAGACACGCTGACAGACACTCAGAGAGAACCAGACACGCTGACAGACACTCAGAGAGAACCAGACAAGCTGACAGACACTCAGAGAGAACCAGACAAGCTGACAGACACTCAGAGAGAACCAGACAAGCTGACAGACACTCAGAGAGAACCAGACAAGCTGACAGACACTCAGAGAGAACCAGACAAGCTGACAGACACTCAGAGAGAACCAGACAAGCTGACAGACACTCAGAGAGAACCAGACAAGCTGACAGACACTCAGAGAGAACCAGACAAGCTGACAGACACTCAGAGAGAACCAGAGAAGCTGACAGACACTCAGAGAGAACCAAACAAGCTGACAGACACTCAGAGAGAACCAGACAAGCTGACAGACACTCAGAGAGAACCAAACAAGCTGACAGACACTCAGAGAGAACCAGACAAGCTGACAGACACTCAGAGAGAACCAGACAAGGTGACAGACACTCAGAGAGAACCAAACAAGCTGACAGAGACTCAGAGAGAACCAGACAAGCTGACAGACACTCAGAGAGAACCAGACAAGCTGACAGACACTCAGAGAGAACCAGACAAGCTGACAGACACACAGAGAGAACCAGACAAGCTGACAGACACTCAGAGAGAACCAGACAAGCTGACAGACACTCAGAGAGAACCAGACAAGCTGACAGACACTCAGAGAGAACCAGACAAGCTGACAGACACTCAGAGAGAACCAGACAAGCTGACAGACACTCAGAGAGAACCAGACAAGCTGACAGACACTCAGAGAGAACCAGACACGCTGACAGACACTCAGAGAGAACCAGACAAGCTGACAGACACTCAGAGAGAACCCGACAAGCTGACAGACACTCAGAGAGAACCAGACAAGCTGACAGACACTCAGAGAGAACCAGACAAGCTGACAGACACTCAGAGAGAACCAGACAAGCTGACAGACACTCAGAGAGAACCAGACAAGCTGACAGACACTCAGAGAGAACCAGACAAGCTGACAGACACTCAGAGAGAACCAGACAAGCTGACAGACACTCAGAGAGAACCAGACACGCTGACAGACACTCAGAGAGAACCAGACACGCTGACAGACACTCAGAGAGAACCAGACACGCTGACAGACACTCATAGAGAACCCGACAAGCTGACAGACACTCAGAGAGAACCAGACAAGCTGACAGACACTCAGAGAGAACCAGACAAGTTGACAGACACTCAGAGAGAACCAGACTAGCTGACAGACACTCAGAGAGAACCAGACAAGCTGACAGACACTCAGAGAGAACCAGACAAGCTGACAGACACTCAGAGAGAACCAGACAAGCTGACAGACACTCAGAGAGAACCAGACAAGCTGACAGACACTCAGAGAGAACCAGACACGCTGACAGACACTCAGAGAGAACCAGACACGCTGACAGACACTCAGAGAGAACCAGACACGCTGACAGACACTCAGAGAGAACTAGAGGCGCTGACAGACACTCAGAGAGAACCAGACAAGCTGACAGACACTCAGAGAGAACCAGACACGCTGACAGACACTCAGAGAGAACCAGACACGCTCACAGACACTCAGAGAGAACCAGACACGCTCACAGACACTCAGAGAGAACCAGACAAGCTGACAGACACTCAGAGAGAACCAGACAAGCTGACAGACACTCAGAGAGAACCAGACACGCTGACAGACACTCAGAGAGAACCAGACACGCTGACAGACACTCAGAGAGAACCAGACAAGCTGACAGACACTCAGAGAGAACCAGACAAGCTGACAGACACTCAGAGAGAACCAGACACGCTGACAGACACTCAGAGAGAACCAGACAAGCTGACAGACACTCAGAAAGAACCAGACAAGCTGACAGAGACTCAGAGAGAACCAGACAAGCTGACAGACACTCAGAGAGAACCAGACAAGCTGACAGACACTCAGAGAGAACCAGACACGCTGTCAGACATTCAGAGAGAACCAGACACGCTGACAGACACTCAGAGAGAACCCGACAAGCTGACAGACACTCAGAGAGAACCAGACAAGTTGACAGATACTCAGAGAGAACCAGACACGCTGACAGACACTCAGAGAGAACCAGACACGCTGACAGACACTCAAAGAGAACCAGACACGCTGACAGACACTCAGAGAGAACCAGACACGCTGACAGACACTCAGAGAGAACCAGACACGCTCACAGACACTCAGAGAGAACCAGACAAGCTGACAGACACTCAGAGAGAACCAGACAAGCTGACAGACACTCAGAGAGAACCAGACAAGCTGACAGACACTCAGAGAGAACCAGACACGCTGACAGACACTCAGAGAGAACCAGACACGCTGACAGACACTCAGAGAGAACCAGACAAGCTGATAGACACTCAGAGAGAAACAGACAAGCTGACAAACACTCAGAGAGAACCAGACACGCTGACAGACACTCAGAGAGAACCAGACACGCTGACAGACACTCAGAGAGAGAGAGAACTAGACAAGCAAACACTCAGATTACATAAACAGACAGACACGCAAACATTCAGATAGACAAACACTCAGACAGATAAACACGCAGACAGACAAACACTCAAATAGATAAACACTCGAACAGGCAAGTAGACAGAAGAAATAGGCATATTCGTAGATTCACACGCACACACACACACACACACACACACACACACACACACACACACACACACACACACACACACACACACACACACACACACACACAACAACAACAACAACAACAACAACAACAACAATAACAACAAGATGGACGAGTTAGATATTATCCCAAAAATATTCTTAAATTTAGTTAAAATCCTTCAAGAAATATTCCTGCAAATATTCCCAGATCTTTGATAATACTGATATTATTTACAATGTAAGTAATATCAGTATTATTTACATTGTAAGTAATGAGAGAGAGAGAGAGAGAGAGAGAGAGAGAGAGAGAGAGAGAGAGAGAGAGAGTCGTACCTATACGTGAATCTATTACCGTATCCCAGTAAAAAAAAATCACGATTTGTGTTCGGGTTGTAACCTCAACCACAAAACGATATCTCAAGAATAGTTTCTAAAAGCAAGATATGTTTAAAATATGCTAGCTCTGTTGATGTATTTTTTTTTTTTTATAAAAGCATTTTTAAATTAAAAATGTTAGAAATGGGAAACTGTCACAAAAAGGAAGAGAGAAAATTCTTGTCTTGCTTTTGTCTTGGATTTGATACGTGATTTTACCAGGCGTATAAAGTTGTATTGTATTGCTGTATTTTTTTTTTTTTTAGATAGAATACATGCCGTTCTCCTGCCTTGAATTGGAGAGAGAGAGAGAGGAGAGAAAGAGAGAGAGAGAGAGAGAGAGAGAGAGAGAGAGAGAGAGAGAGAGAGAGAGACAGAGAGAGAGAGAGAGAGAGAGAGAGAGAGAGAGAGAGAGAGAGAGAGAGAGAGAGAGAGAGAGAGAGAGAGAGAGAGAGAGAGAGAGAGAGAGAAACTCAAGTGTTATTCAAAAGACGTACCTTAACAGATGGGTAAGGCTCTTGATCCAAAAAGGAGTTGAAGCGACATTTCCCCTTAGTCACGTCAACACTGATTACCTGCTTATATTCTTCCCCCCCTTATCCATTTTATCTCTCTTTCCCCCTCCCCAGGCACACCATGACATCCCCTGTCAGCATGACACTTTCGTCCCCACCTCATGAATATTACCACACTCACCGGATTTGTGTTTACACTTTTTGGAGGTTCCCACACACAGTGTATTCAGCAGGGAGGAGCAGTTGTCTCTGGCACACGACCGTCGCATCATTCGCCCGAAGTTAGTCGACATGAAACTGTGGCAAAGAGAAACACACGCACTCTGGTCAGAGTTCATAAACAGACTTTATACGTAAACACAACTCTGTGAATACACACACACACACACACTGCAGTGTGCAGGTACATTGTTATACATAAAAGTTGCATTTTTGTGTGTGTAAAGAAAATGGAAGGTAAGTTTCTCATGTACACTCCACCGCACAGTGCGGCTTACGTACACAACAGTAAAATATGTCAGCCAGAACTGGGAGATTTTATGTCGGTCAAGGAGGACATCGTCAAGAATTCTGTTGTGGTTCAGTAGTCACGGCAGCTTTAAAGGTTACCACCCAGCAGGACTGGGGATACCGGCTCACAGGATGACCCATCCCACATCCAGGGGAAATGAAAATGTTGAGGGTATCGTCATAAAGAAAAAAGAAAATACAAACAAGAAAGAAAAAAAACGAGAGTATATTGGAAAAAAAAACGGATATTAGGAGACATGAGAATCAACATC
This sequence comes from Cherax quadricarinatus, assembly GCF_038502225.1. Taxonomy (NCBI): domain Eukaryota; kingdom Metazoa; phylum Arthropoda; class Malacostraca; order Decapoda; family Parastacidae; genus Cherax; species Cherax quadricarinatus. The sequence goes on from NC_091301.1 coordinate 10,157,468, forward strand.
TATGTTATCTGCCTAGAAAATATAAATTACTTTCTAGATATCCCTTCCTTGTGTTTTACTCTAGACGGATTGAGGTCTGGAGAGGAAAGCAGGGGACACCCTGTGTCCCTGTTAGCCTTGTCAGTACTTTTTGGGAAATTGTCAACAAATATTTGAGGTGAAAGAGATGAGACATTGGAAAGTTAGTCAGGTGTTATTAATCTGGGATGTGTAGTGGCGGTGGTTACACACACATACACACACATCTCTCTCTCTCCCTCTCTCTCTCTCTCTCTCTCTCTCTCTCTCTCTCTCTCTCTCTCTCTCTCTCCACTCCTTTTGCGAAAGAATGCGTTGCAGGAAGGGTATACAGGGAAGAAACGCTAGAATTGTCCTAAGGAATGTGTTAGGTCACTCAAGTATTGCACACCAGTTTGCTGCTTTCTGAGAAGATGAGAATGTCATCTCCAGAGACTTCTCGCAGGTAAATATATATATATATATATATATATATATATATATATATATATATATATATATATATATATATATATATATATATATATATATATATATATATATATATATATATGCAAAACAACCACTCTGAAAGAATAGAGAAATTCCAAGCGCTTTCGTGACTACTCACATTAATGTGAGTAGTCACGAAAGCGCTTGGAATTTCTCTATTCTTTCAGAGTGGTTGTTTTGCATATTCTGAAATCACCTGTTTACTGTGATCTTATTGCATATATATATATATATATATATATATATATATATATATATATATATATATATATATATATATATATATATATATATATATATATATATATATATATATATATATATATATATATATATATATATATATATAGCCGCAAGCTATTCCTTTAAGCAACATTTCGCGCTGGGTTGAGGTTCGCCAAGATGCAATGAAGCTCAGTCCTGCGCGAAATGTCGTCAAAAAATATATATTGTCGCTCTCCGTTACCTGTGTTTATTACGTTTATGTCGAATTCTTGTCCCCTCCCTCAGATAATACAGTTTCGTAAAAAACAAGTGAGTCACCATCAGCGTATTTGTGTTGCGTCTTAACAAGTCGCAACACAGGAGTTAGGGCATTTTAAGAGCACTTTTTCGCCCACCGGAGCACTTTTCTCCTAAAATAAAATGGAATAACTTCCCTGGTGTGTGTCATTTCCACACACAACATCTGTAAATTATATTACTACATTACCATCTATGTGTTTTATTATCACGTTCGTGCATGAGAGAAATGACGCATAAAATGGCGAGATTAAATTGATAATATATTTTTCGATATTTATATGGAATTCTTTGCAAGTAGCATATCACGATTTTTTTAGTGATTTATGGGAACGCTCGTGTACACTGTGATTAGGCGAACTTATTTGGGAAATGTTGACTCACGTTAACAAATTTATTTATAGCGTTTGTGAATGTATCGGACTCACCGATACTTCCGGTATATATATATATATATATATATATATATATATATATATATATATATATATATATATATATATATATATATATATATATATATATATATATATATATATATATATTCACCAAGCAATGATATATTTATTTTGTTCAACTAGTTAAGAATTCACGAAAATTAGATTATCGGATCTCCAAATTTTCAAAATGCCTTTATTTATCGGCGAGAAATTGTTGCCTGACAACTGCCTCTGCTCTGATCTTTATGATAAACATATAACTTGCCTATGAAAGCAACTTAATTCCTTATTAACGTTAAATACTCTCGGGATGCGGGAACAAAAGAGTCTCCGGGTGGAAATAAAAGCGAGGTAATGTGTTAATTGAGGCTGCTTGTAGCGGCTTGTTTACTGTGTACCGCAGCTCATCCTCTGGGCGGTAGAGAACGGTAATTATAGAAGACACAAAGGGATCTTACTCTTTATCCAGTGGATAGACAGTCACAAAGATATTTTATTCTTCTAACCAGTGGATAAAGTGAATAGTGTTGCGATGTTAAAGTTATTTAGAATTTGATAGAATGCAAAATGTGTATAACCTCTATATTTGAAGATATTTAATTCATGGCGTGTGGGAAAGACTGGTAACTTCTTAATTCATTTATTGATTACATTCAACGTCTCAGTGACAGATTCAGCCATCATCATGATCATTATCGTCATCATCACTGTCATCATCATCAACATGATCAGATTCATTTCTGGTATATGATGTAACAATATCCCACTGCCACTCTCTATTGTTATGTTCCAGAGGTGAATCAAGATGATAATTATTTTTGTTACACTGAAGCGTTCACTGTGTATCAGTAAATGTCCTGCGAAGTTGCAAGTTGCAACTGCCATGATTTATATCTCAAGATTTAATACTTTATTTTTCATTAGCAGTAAAACAGTTTTATGTTCAACGAGGCCTATAAGAAAAGAAGACTATTTATCTTTACTGTTTGGAACCCATAACAGATTTTATCATTGGTAATTGCAAAAGCCTCTCGAAGGCGAGACGTCGCAACAATAGAAACAGTTGAAGATTGAGACACTTATGCAGCATATGGGAATCTTTATTCAGGAAACGTTTCGCCACACAGTGGCTTCATCAGTCCAATACAAAGAGGAAGGCGTAAGGAGAGGAGGAGTATGAGGTAATCAGTCCCTCAACCTTCCTCTTTGTATTGGACTGATGAAGCCACTGTGTGGCGAAACGTTTCCTGAATAAAGATTCCCATATGCTGCATAAGTGTCTCAATCTTCAACTTGTCGGTTTTTCAAACCATTCATCACAATAGAAACAGTGTTTTATACCACCACTCGTCTGCCTATAGAATTTGGATCTGTCACTAAAGAGGGAGATTTACTTCAGCACTCAAAGATACAGTGTTCCATCAGTGTTTATAACTAGACTTTATATACCCCTGAGACTGGGGTCTATATGTATGCTGACCTGTGACGGATATTCATGTATCTGAGTTGCTGAAGATTTGACAGAATCTTGTGGCTTATTTTTCCCCTCAAATTGCTCAGATCTGTTCCTCGGAGCCAGGTTTTTGGTACCTGGGTTGCAGTGCGAGGTGCTTGTACCAAAACAGCTTGAGTGATCAAGATATCAGCCAGGAGGACTGGTCAGGGATCGGGTCGCATGGGCGATGATCCCTGAAATCCACTGATTTTGGGGATCATCGCCATTTTTACCACCAGTCAAGAATATTTTAATCCCTAAAACAGGGATTAAATTAAACTCTCAGCGTATATATGCTTAGAGAAATACACCAGTTGGTATATACGTCTCGTGAATTCCATT
>NC_091301.1:10165776-10195776 GCF_038502225.1 Cherax quadricarinatus
CAGCCCTTCCTGTCTCTATTGTAAAAACTTCCTTAAATCTCCTGTTCAGCTCCTCACATACCTCCTGATCATTTCTTGTGAGTTCTCCACCTTCTGTCCTTAATCTGATCACCTGGTCTTTGACTGTTGTCTTCCTCCTGATGTGGCTATACAACAGTTTCTGGTCAGTCTTGATTCTCGATGCTATGTCATTTTCATACTATCGCTGGGCCTCCCTCTTTACCTGTGCATACTCATTCCTGGCTCTGCGACTGATCTCCCTATTTTCGTGTGTTCTCTGCCTTCTGTACTTTTTCCATTCTCTATTGCACTTTGTTTTTGCCTCCTTACACCGTCGGGTAAACCAAGGGCTCGTTCTGGTCTTCCCGTTGTTACTGTTGCCCTTGGGAATAAACCTTTCCACTGCCTCCTTGCATTTTGTTGTTACATATTCCATCATTTCATTTACTGGCTTTCCTGCCAGTTCTCTGTCCCACTGGACCTCCCGCAGGAAGTTCTTCAACCCTATGTAGTCCCCTCTTTTATAGTCAGGCTTTTCCCATTCTACTCCTGTTATTCTCTCCACTTGCAGCTCTGCTATATATTCAAAGCACAGAACCACGTGGTCGCTAGCTCCTAGGGGACTCTCATACTTGATGTCCTCAATGTCTGAGCTGCCCAGGGTGAACACAAGGTCCAATCTTGCTGGTTCATCCTCCCCTCTCACTCTGGTAGTGTCCTTAACATGTTGGTGCATGAGGTTTTCCAGCACCACGTCCAACATCCTGGCTCTCCATGTTTCGGGACCCCCATGTGGCTCCAGGTTTTCCCAGTCAATCTCCCTGTGGTTGAAATCCCCCATAACCAGCAACTTTGCTCTGCTGGAGTGAGGTCTTCTTGCCACCTCAGCAAGTGTGTCCACCATTGCTCTGTTGCTCTCTTCATATTCGTCTCTTGGCCTCCTGCAGTTCTGTGGTGGATTATACATCACTGCAATGACCACTTTGTGTTCCCTAGACTGAAGTGTACCTACTATGTAGTCTCTTTCTCCCGTCTCATCTCTGCCTTCCATTTTCTCGAATTTCCATCTGTTTTTTACGAGCAGAGCAACCCCACCTCCCCCCCTGCCCCTTCTATCTTTCCTCATGATCTGGTTTCCCGGTGGGAAGATTGTATCTGTTATTGTCTCCGTGAGTTTTGTTTCTGTAACAGCTATGATGTCTGGGGACTTCTCATTGATTCTTTCTTGCCATTCCTCATGTTTATTCGTTAATCCATCTGCATTTGTGTACCAAACCTTCAACTTATGTTCTAATACTGTAACTGTGGTGTGGGGGGTGGGAACAGAGGGATCGGTGTGCGATGGTTGGTTTGGATTGTTCAGTTGCCTTGGGGGTGTCGTGGCTGGAGTCCTTCTGCAGGTGTTTCTGGGGTGTGTGCTTGTCCTTCCATTTGATCCTGGGTTATTCTGCTCTCCTTTTTCATTTCCTCCCATTTCTCCTTTCGTTTTTGAACTCTCTCTTTCATTGTCTTCCTTTCGTCCTGTGTTCTGTCTCGATCGAGGTACACACTCCGGAACTCCTGCTTGCTTCTCAGCCGTGCTTTCTCCTGCAGGATCATGGTTCGGGTTGATTCTGCCTTGAAAATTACTTTGAGAGGCCGATTCCTTTTCTTTGTGAACCACCCGATTCTCCGAAAATTTGCCACCTGGGTCATGTCCCCCCTCGCCTATCACCTTCATGATATCTTCAATCGTATTTTTCTCCTCCTGCTTTCTTTCATCATAAGTTTCCCCTTTAGCTTCGTCTAGCCCATAGACAAACACGGATCTCTCCCTTTCCACCTCCAACTGTGACTCCCATTGCATCATCTGATGTGTTTTAGTTCCTTCCCGTGGAGTGTTCCTTCCTTCAGTCCCTTCCCTAGTTATGGCCCCCATGCTTCTTGGTTTGTCCTTCCTGCTCACCTGTTCCTGGCCCCCACAGGTATCTGGTAAGGTCCCTGCAAATGTCCTAGTTCCTTCAATGTCTTCCAACCTCTCGTTAGGTAAGACACATATGCAACAGTTAGGTATCTTTATTTCGAAACGTTTCGCCTACACAGTAGGCTTCTTCAGTCGAGTACAGAAAAGTTGATAGAAGCAGAAGATACTTGAAGACGATGTAATCAGTCCATCACCCTTAAAGTTTTGAGGTGGTCAGTCCCTCAGTCTGGAGAAGAGCATTGTTCCATGGTATGAAACAATATGGAGATGAAGTGACAGGATGGAGCTTTATATAGCGCCAGGAGGTGAGACGTAGGTCACTAGGAGAAGTAAGAACTCAGATGTTGGGAGGACAGGTCCCTCTCAAATCCAGCCGTTCTCACTCTCATTTTATTGTTCAATCTTCCAACCTCTCATTCTGTCCTAGTGTGCTCCCTGTCTTTGTTTTGGCCCCATGTGGGTTTGACAGGACCTCTGCATACAGTTTAGTTTCCATGCTTCCTTCAGACCTGTTGTCTGTGTCTGATGTAGCCATTGCCGATGCTACTTCTGTAATATCTTTGTCTCTGTGCTGTTTCAGATGTCTCAGCTCCTCTTCTAATCTCTCTATCTTGATTTCTGCTGCTGTGGCCTGTTGCTTCCACCTTCTGCATTCTGCTGCTAACCTCTCTTCCATCTTCCTTTCCAGCTCATCTAGTCTCCTTCCCCAGTCTTCCTCCCTTTTTTTGAGCTCTGCCTCCCATTCCTCCCTCCCAGATTCGTCCTTGAAGCCGCCCCTTGTCCTCATCCTGGTTCTAGGTTCCCCCGTTGCTCTGCAGAAGGGGGGACGGGTGGTTAGGGGGAGGGGAATAGATGGTTAGGAGGAGAGGGGATGGATGGTTGTGGGGAAGGGGGAGGATGGTTATTGGAGGGGTAGAGATAGTTGGGGGAGGGGGTTAGATGGTTTGGGGGAAGGGTAGGTGGCTAGGGTTAGGTGGTTAGGGAAGGGGGAGAGGTGGTTAGGGGATGGGGGAGTACGTTTTTGAGAGAGAGAGGGGATGGATGGTTATGGGGGAGGGGTAGGATGGTTATTGGAGGGAGGGAGGTAGTTGGGGGGGTTAGATGGTTTGGGGAGGGGTTAGGTGGTTTGGGGGAGGGGTAGGTGGCTAAGGTGAGGTGGTTAGGGAAGGAGGAGAGGTGGTTAGGGGAGGGGGAGTACGTGTTTGTGTCAAGTGTTTGTGTCAAGTGGTGGAGGGTGTGTGTGTGTGTGTGTGTGTGTGTGTGTGTGTGTGTGTGTGTGTGTGTGTGTGTGTATGCGTATTCGTGTGTATGTGGGTGTGTGTGTGTGTGTGTGTGTGTGTGTGTGTGTGTGTGTGTGTGTGTGTGTGTGTGTGTGTGTGTGTGTGTGTGTGTGTATGCGTATTCGTGTGTATGTGTGTGTGTGTGTGTGTGTGTGTGTGTGTGTGTGTGTGTGTGTGTGTGTGTGTGTGTGTGTGTGTGTGTGTGTGTGTGTGTGTGTGTGTGTGTTCCTTTATTGTTATATTAGCATAAATACGTAAATACGTAAATGCATGTATGTGCGAAATGGATGAACAGACAAAGACATTTCTGTGTGTGTGGGAGAAAGAGAGAGAGAGAGAGAGAGAGAGAGAGAGAGAGAGAGAGAGAGAGATAGCAGAGATCAAACGTCATTCTGTGAAGATGCTGAGGCTGAGGAAATTAACAGAGACCAGCTACAGACATGAAGAAACCGCAATAGACATGAAGCGCCGGTATAGTGGTGATCATTACCCAGTGCAAGCAAGGCATAAATAAAACGAGATATTAAAAGAGGTTGCATATTTCGATCTCTAAACGAGGCTCTCTTTAGCAAATCAATTTTTTACTTGCACATTCCAAGTGAGTTTTCCATTTCCGTATTATTATCAGATTCGTCCCGATGTTTGAAGTGAGAACAGTAGAATAATAGTAGTAACAAAATGGTAACTTGAGAAGTTACTATTATGTTACTCCTAATCGTTAAAAAATATATATTTGGCTGTATTTAGGGTAGTTGTATATCATTATCAAATTAAGAGTAATAAAATAAACTAAACTGTATTCAGGAAATCTATAAAAGCTTTTGCAAAAGAAGCATAAAATTGTACGATGGTTCTGAAGACACATGAATATTATAGGTAAATAAACTTAAGATAACCGAACCAAACCCAGGAAGGACCCAAACGTCTTCTGTTTTCAATTTCCAGTCGGAAGGTTAGCTGAGAAAAGAAAAAAAACAATGTGAACAGGTTAAAAACACGTATTCGAACTTGAGAAGTGAGAGTTGGTGCCCACCTGTAGATGATGGGGTTGAGGCAGGAGTGGATGAAGGGCAGGAGACCCAGGAAGATCCTGGTGTTGTAGACGAGGGGCTTAAACGACTCCTGGGCCAGACCGTTCTTCAGGAAGACGAAGAACACTATCTTGGGCCCCCAGCACGCCATGAACAAGATTATCACGAGGATCAACATCTTGATCACCTGAGTCGAGGAAATAATATATATATTGCTAATGATTATCACACGAGGATTAATAACCTGTAATATATATATATATATATATATATATATATATATATATATATATATATATATATATATATATATATATATATATATATATATATATATATATATTGGTAGTAGGTTGGTAGACAGCAACCGCCCAGGGAGGTACTACCGTCCTGCCAAGTGAGTGTAAAACGAAGCCTGTGATTGTTTTACATGATGGTAGGATTGCTGATGTCTTTTGTCTGTCTCATAAATATGCAAGATTACAGGTACGTCTTGCTACTTCTACTTACACTTAGGTCACACTACACATACATGTACACATTTATTTATACACACTCATCTGAGTTTTCTTTGATTTTATCTTAATAGTTCTTGGTCTTATTAATTTTCCTTTTATATCCATGGGGAAGTGGAATAAGAATCTTTCCTCCGTAAGCCATGCGTGTTGTAAAAGTCAACTAAAATGCCGGGATCAATGGGCTAGTAACCCCTTTTCCTGTAAAGATTACTAAAAAGAATAAGAAGAAGAAAATTGTCAAAGTGGGAAGTCTGAATGTGCGTGGATGTTGTGCAGATGATAAGAAAGAGATGATTGTGGATGTTATGAATGAGAAGAAGCTGGATGTCCTGGCTTTAAGTGAAACAAAGCTGAAGGGGGTGGGAGAGTTTCAGTGGAGAGGAATAAATGGGATTAGGTCAGGGGTTTCAAATAGAGTTAGAGCTAAAGAAGGAGTAGCAATAATGTTGAAGGATAAGCTATGGCAGGAAAAGAGGGACTATAAATGTATTAATTCAAGGATTATGTGGAGTAAAATAAAGATTGGATGTGAAAAGTGGGTTATAATAAGCGTGTATGCACCTGGAGAAGAGAGAAGTGTAGAGGAGAGAGAGAGATTTTGGGAAATGTTGAGTGAATGCGTGGGGAGTTTTGAATCAAGTGTGAGAGTAATGGTGGTTGGGGATTTCAATGCTAAAGTGGGTAAAAATGTTATGGAAGGAGTAGTAGGTAAATTTGGGGTGCCAGGGGTAAATGTAAATGGGGAGCCTTTAATTGAGCTATGTGTAGAAAGAAATTTGGTAATAAGTAATACATATTTTATGAAAAAGAGGATAAATAAATATACAAGGTATGATGTAGCACGTAATGAAAGTAGTTTATTAGATTATGTATTGGTGGATAAAAGGTTGATGGGTAGGCTCCAGGATGTACATGTTTATAGAGGGGCAACTGATATATCGGATCATTATTTAGTTGTAGCTACAGTTAGAGTAAGAGGTAGATGGGAAAAGAGGAAGGTGGCAACAACAAGTAAGAGGGAGGTGAAAGTGTATAAACTAAGGGAGGAGGAAGTTCGGGTGAGATATAAGCGACTATTGGCAGAAAGGTGGGCTAGTGCAAAGATGAGTAGTGGGGGGGTTGAAGAGGGTTGGAATAGTTTTAAAAATGCAGTATTAGAATGTGGGGCAGAAGTTTGTGGTTATAGGAGGGTGGGGGCAGGAGTAAAGAGGAGTGATTGGTGGAATGATGAAGTAAAGGGTGTGATAAAAGAGAAAAAGGTAGCTTATGAGAGGTTTTTACAAAGCAGAAGTGTTATAAGACGAGGAGAGTATATGGAGAGTAAAAGAAAGGTAAAGAGAGTGGTGAGAGAGTGCAAAAGGAGAGCAGATGATAGAGTGGGAGAGGCACTGTCAAGAAATTTTAATGAAAATAAGAAAAAATTTTGGAGTGAGTTAAACAAGTTAAGAAAGCCTAGGGAAAATATGGATTTGTCAGTTAAAAACAGAGTAGGGGAGTTAGTAGATGGGGAGATGGAGGTATTGGGTAGATGGCGAGAATATTTTGAGGAACTTTTAAATGTTAATGAAGAAACAGAGGCAGTAATTTCATGCACTGGTCAGGGAGGTATACCATCTTTTAGGAGTGAAGAAGAGCAGAATGTAAGTGTGGGGGAGGTACGTGAGGCATTACGTAAAATGAAAGGGGGTAAAGCAGCTGGAACTGATGGGATTATGACAGAAATGTTAAAAGCAGGGGGGGATATAGTGTTGGAGTGGTTGGTACTTTTGTTTAATAAATGTATGAAAGAGGGGAAGGTACCTAGGGATTGGCAGAGAGCATGTATAGTCCCTTTATATAAAGGGAAAGGGGACAAAAGAGACTGTAAAAATTATAGAGGAATAAGCTTACTGAGTATACCAGGAAAAGTGTACGGTAGGGTTATAATTGAAAGAATTAGAGGTAAGACAGAATGTAGGATTGCGGATGAGCAAGGAGGTTTTAGAGTGGGTAGGGGATGTGTAGATCAGGTGTTTACATTGAAGCATATATGTGAACAGTATTTAGATAAAGATAGGGAAGTTTTTATTGCATTTATGGATTTAGAAAAGGCATATGATAGAGTGGATAGAGGAGCAATGTGGCAGATGTTGCAAGTATATGGAATAGGTGGTAAGTTATTAAATGCTGTAAAGAGTTTTTATGAGGATAGTGAGGCTCAGGTTAGGGTGTGTAGAAGAGAGGGAGAATACTTCCCGGTAAAAGTAGGTCTTAGACAGGGATGTGTAATGTCACCATGGTTGTTTAATATATTTATAGATGGGGTTGTTAAGGAAGTAAATGCTAGGGTGTTTGGGAGAGGGGTGGGATTAAATTATGGGGAATCAAATTCAAAATGGGAATTGACACAGTTACTTTTTGCTGATGATACTGTGCTTATGGGAGATTCTAAAGAAAAATTGCAAAGGTTAGTGGATGAGTTTGGGAATGTGTGTAAAGGTAGAAAGTTGAAAGTGAACATAGAAAAGAGTAAGGTGATGAGGGTGTCAAATGATTTAGATAAAGAAAAATTGGATATCAAATTGGGGAGGAGGAGTATGGAAGAAGTGAATGTTTTCAGATACTTGGGAGTTGACGTGTCGGCGGATGGATTTATGAAGGATGAGGTTAATCATAGAATTGATGAGGGAAAAAAGGTGAGTGGTGCGTTGAGGTATATGTGGAGTCAAAAAACGTTATCTATGGAGGCAAAGAAGGGAATGTATGAAAGTATAGTAGTACCAACACTCTTATATGGGTGTGAAGCTTGGGTGGTAAATGCAGCAGCGAGGAGACGGTTAGAGGCAGTGGAGATGTCCTGTTTAAGGGCAATGTGTGGTGTAAATATTATGCAGAAAATTCGGAGTGTGGAAATTAGAAGAAGGTGTGGAGTTAATAAAAGTATTAGTCAGAGGGCAGAAGAGGGGTTGTTGAGGTGGTTTGGTCATTTAGAGAGAATGGATCAAAGTAGAATGACATGGAAAGCATATAAATCTATAGGGGAAGGAAGGCGGGGTAGGGGTCGTCCTCGAAAGGGTTGGAGAGAGGGGGTAAAGGAGGTTTTGTGGGTAAGGGGCTTGGACTTCCAGCAAGCGTGCGTGAGCGTGTTAGATAGGAGTGAATGGAGACGAATGGTACTTGGGACCTGACGATCTGTTGGAGTGTGAGCAGGGTAATATTTAGTGAAGGGATTCAGGGAAACCGGTTATTTTCATATAGTCGGACTTGAGTCCTGGAAATGGGAAGTACAATGCCTGCACTTTAAAGGAGGGGTTTGGGATATTGGCAGTTTGGAGGGATATGTTGTGTATCTTTATATGTGTATGCTTCTAGACTGTTGTATTCTGAGCACCTCTGCAAAAGCAGTGATAATGTGCGAGTGTGGTGAAAGTGTTGAATGATGATGAAAGTATTTTCTTTTTGGGGATTTTCTTTCTTTTTTGGGTCACCCTGCCTCGGTGGGAGACGGCCGACTTGTTGAATATATATATATATATATATATATATATATATATATATATATATATATATATATATATATATATATATATATATATATATATATATATATATGCAAAACAACCACTCTGAAAGAATAGAGAAATTCCAAGCGCTTTCGTGACTACTCACATTATCAAGGAACTTGATAATGTGAGTAGTCACGAACGCGCTTGGAATTTCTCTATTCTTTCAGAGTGGTTGTTTTGCATATTTTGAAATCACCTGTTCACTGTGATCTTATTGCATATATATATATATATATATATATATATATATATATATATATATATATATGATGAAAATTAAAGTCAGAAGACACGGTTAACGCGCTTGTCAAATTCCTCTCTGACGTACTAGTTTTTTTTTTCTTTTTTTTTTTGAAAATGAATTTGAAAATGTGCTTTCGGAATCGACTATCTTTATATAACCCTAATTTTTAAAGGGGTGGACCAATAAGCCAGCGGAAGGCCTCCGTCAGATGACCAAAAGCTCCAGCTGTGGGTCATCATATGACTAAGACTCGCGTCAGGAAACATTTGGTAATTAATATTCATTGCAACTTTTTTTGTGGCATTTGTAAAAAGAATCGCACTGCTTTATTGTATGTGAAGGATATACACATGTCTCAGTATATATACTCTGAGGGATACACACCTCTCAGAGTGTGTATACTCTGAGGGATACACACTGCACGGTGTATATCCCCTCGTCTGAGGGTTATTGGAAGTTGAAGGGATGGTACAAAATATTTGGATGATAAGAGGGAGAGAGAGAGAGAGCGATGGGATAGAGAGAGGGGGTGAAAAAGGAAGAGTGAATGAGACGTAAGAAAGAATGGAAAGGAGTGAGAGAGGGTGGGAGGGAGGGAGGAAGATAGGAGTGTGAATGAAGGACGAAGAGGGAGAGAAGTAGAGCGTGATTACACTAACGTGAGATGCTTAACTGGGTGTAGAGATGCGAAGGAAGGAAATAAAAAGGGAGAGTGAATAAAGGAGGGAGGTAGAGGAAGAGAATGGAAGAAGGAAAGTGAAGAGAGGAAAGCGAGTAAGAAAGAGAGAGGATAGATTTTCAGAGGAAGTTAGAGATAGAGCGATAGCTGCGTAAATAATTAGATACATGAATAAATAAATGGATAGATAACTAGAGGGATAGAAGGAGATATATGGAGAGATAAATAAAGAGAGAGAGAGAGAGAGAGGGAGAGAGAGTGTAGTCGCCTAGTTGTACACACTTAGTTGTGATTGCAGGGGTCGAGTCACAGCTCCTGGCCCCGCCTCTTCACTGGTCGCTACTAGGTCACTCTTCCTGTTTCCTGAGCTTTACCATACCTCTTCTTAAAGCTGTGTATTGATCCTGCCTCCACTACATCACTTCCCAAACTATTCCACTTCCTGACAACTCTGTGACTAAAGAAATACTTCCTAACATCCTTGTGATTCATCTGAGTCTTCAACTTCCAACTATGACCCCTTGCTGTTGTGTCCCATCTCTGGAACATCCTGTCTCTGTTCACTTTGTCAATTTTCTCTCAGTATTTTATAAGTCATTATCATATCCCCCCTTATCTCTTCTGTCCTCCAGTGTCGTCAGGTCGATTTACATTAACCTCTCCTCGTAGGACATGCCCCTTAGCTCCGGGACTAGTCTTGCTGCAAACCTTTGCACTTTCTCTAATTTCCTTACGTGCTTGGCTAGGTGTGGGTTCCAAACTGGTGCCGCATACTCCAATATAGGCCTGACATACACGGTGTACAGGGTCCTGAATGATTCCTTATTATGATGTCCGTATGCTGCAGCAGTTATTTGGTTGATGTGCGCCTCTGGAAATGTGCCTGGTGTTATACTAACCCTGTTATACTCATCGTTGAGTGAGGTTTGTAGTCTCTGGTCCCTTCCCCAATCTTCATGACTTTGCACTTGGTGGGGTTGAACTCCAGGAACCAGTTGCTGGACCAGGCCTGCAGCCTGTCCAGATTCCTTTGTAGTTCTGCCTGGTCCTCGTCCGATTGAATTCTTCTCATCAACTTCACATTATATGCAAACAGGGACACATTGGAGTCTATTCCTTTAGTCATATCGTTCACAAATATCAGAAACAGCACCGGTCCCAGGACTGACCCCTGTGGAACCCCGCTCGTTACAGGCGCCCACTCTGACACCTCGTCAAGTACCACGACTCTTTGTTGTCGTCCTGATAGGTATTCCCTTGAAATATAAACACTTAAGCAGTATAATGTGATCCTTTATTGACAACGTTTCGTCCACGTAGTGGTCTTTATCAAGTCACATTATACTGCTTAAGTGTTTATATTTCCATTGTGTCGGTATTTTATACCATTTATTTCCATAGGTATTCCCTGATCCATTGTAGTGCCGTCCCTGTTATCCCTGCTTGGTCCTCCAGTTTTTGCACTAATCTCTTGTGTGGAACTGTGTGAAACGCCTTCTTGCAGTCCAAGAAAATACAATCTACCCACCCCTCTCTCTCTTGTCTTACTGCTGTCACCTTGTCATAGAACTCCAGTAGGTTTGCGACACAGGATTTCCCATCCTTGAAACTGTGCTGGCTGTCGTTGACAAGCTCAATCCTTTCTAGGTGTTCTGCCACTCTTTTGATAATCTTCTCCATGACTTTGCATAGTATACACGTCAGTAACACTGGTCGGTAGTTTAATGCTCCGTGTCTCTCTCCTTTTTAATAACTGGGACTACATTTGCTGTCTTGATACCTCGGGTAGTCGCCCTGTTTCGATAGATGCGTTGAATATTGTTGTTAGTGGTACACACAGCGCCTCTGCTCCCTCTCTCAGGACCCATGGAGAGATGTTATCCGGCCTCATCGCCTTTGAGGCATCTAGCTCACTTAGCAGCGTCTTCACTTCTTCCTCGGTTGTATGTATTATGTCTAACACTTGGTGGTGTACCCCACCTCTCCATCTTTCTGGAGTCCCTTCTGTTGCCTCTGTGAACACTTCTTTGAATCTCATGTTGAGTTCCTCACATTCTTTGTGTGTGTGTGTGTGCGCGCGCGCGTGAGTGTGTGTGTGTGTGTGTGTGTGTGTGTGTGTGTGTGTGTGTGTGTGTGTGTGTGTGTGTGTGTGTGTGTGTGTGTGTGTGTGTTTGTGTGTGTACACCTATCTATTTGGTCTTATGTAGTAGTATTTAAAGGGTCAAGACATAGCTCTTGGCCCCACTTCCTAACTCGCTCAGATCAACTTGTTCCTGACCTCTACGGCCCGATCGTGCCTAGTCTTAAAACTGTGAAACAGTATTTGCTTTAGCACTTCATCTAGAGCGTTCCATTTGGGGCAGCCTAAGATAAATTTGTTAAAGTTTAACACTCCATAAAAAGGGTTTCCTTATTATTTAATATTGTGTTCAGTATTTCACAGTTCTGAAGAAAAATAATTTATTACTTTTTTATGAAAAACAAAAACTAGTCATAGGCAGTTTGTTACTGAATAAATTTTTCAGTATTGGACTGGGTTGAGCACTAGCTCCTGTGTTGATGTACAGTTTCTGTGGCTGCTGAGGCTGTTGGTCTGCAGCTGTGGGTGTTGAGGCTGTTGTGAGACAGGTGCTAGGTATCTTGAAATTGTTGAGCTAAAGCTCCTGAGTCTGTTGACCTGTTCTCAAGGTTTCCCCTCCAGGATGAACCCTAATATATTTTAATTAGTTATATTTACTGCATAAGTTTTTTTTTTTTAAGGTCCAGAGAAGCGACCTCTCTTGGATCATTGAGGTAGAGCGGGCTGGGGTTGTGGGATACAGGGAACACATCTCTGGGATTAAGCAGCGACTGAAACACTCGCAGTTTAATTTTTTTATTATTTTCATCATCTTCGCCCACCATTCTGCTGCCTCACACCAGCTCCTCCTTCTCAAAGGTTCGATGCGTCAGTCATCGTTTGAACTCTTTATTCTCTTCACCAAGGTAATACTTTGTACGCGAATACAGACCAATATTAACTGCCTCCCTCCTCCTAAGACTGAATATTGTGTGGTGTGTGTGTGTGTGTGTGTGTGTGTGTGTGTGTGTGTGTGTGTGTGTGTGTGTGTGTGTGTGTGTGTGTGTGTGTGTGTGTGTGTGTGTACTCACCTATTTGTACTCACCTGTTTGTGGTTGCAGGGGTCGAGTCTTAGCTCCTGGCCCCGCCTCTTCACTGGTTGCTACTGGGCCCTCTCTTTCCCCGCTCCATGAGCTTTATCAAACCTCGTCTTAAAACTGTGTATGGTTCCTGCCTCCACTACGTCATTTTCTAGGCTATTCCACTGCCTTACAACTCTATGACTGAAGAAATACTTCCTAATATCTCTCTGACTCATTTGTGTCTTCAACTTCCAATTGTGGCCTCTTGTTTCTGTGTCTCCTCCCTGGAACATCCTGTCTTTGTCCACCTTGTCTATTCCACGAAATATTTTATATGTCGTTATCATGTCTCCCCTGACTCTCCTGTCCTCCAGTGTCGTCAGGCCGATTTCCCTTAATCTTTCTTCATAGGACATTCCCCTTAGCTCTGGAACTAACCTTGTGGCAAACCTTTGTACTTTCTCTAGTTTCTTGACGTGCTTTATCAAGTGCGGGTTCCAAACAGGTGCTGCATACTCCAGTATGGGCCTGACATACACGGTGTACAGTGTCTTGAACGATTCCTTACTAAGGTATCGGAATGCTGTTCTCAGGTTTGCCAGGCGCCCATATGCTGCAGCAGTTATCTGATTGATGTGTGCTTCCGGAGACATGCTCGGTGTTATACTCACCCCAAGATCTTTCTCCTTGAGTGAGGTTTGCAGTCTTTGGCCACCTAGCCTATACTCTGTCTGTGGTCTTCTGTGCCCTTCCCCTATCTTCATGACTTTGCATTTGGCAGGATTAAATTCGAGAAGCCATTTGCTGGACCAGGTGTCCAGTCTGTCCAGGTCTCCTTGAAGTCCTGCCTGGTCCTCATCAGATTTAATTCTCCTCATTAACTTCACATCATCTGCAAACAGGGACACTTCTGAGTCTAACCCTTCCATCATGTCGTTCACATATACCAAAAATAGCACAGGTCCTAGGACCGACCCCTGTGGGACCCCGCTCGTCCCAGGTGCCCACTGTGATACATCATTACGTACCATGACTCGTTGTTGCCTCCCTGTCAGGTATTCTCTGATCCATTGCAGTGCCCTTCCTGTTATATGCGCCTGATGCTCTAGCTTCTGCACTAATCTCTTGTGAGGAACTGTGTCAAAGGCCTTCTTGCAGTCCAAGAAGATGCAATCAACCCACCCCTCTCTCTCTCTCTCTCGTGTGTGTGTGTGTGTGTGTGTGTGTGTGTGTGTGTGTGTTTTACAGATGCACTTCTCAGCATTTCGTTAGCAGACTTATTCTACTTCCATTATATATGCGTTCTTAGTAAGTTGGCCTGCCCACTAAATGGTGGTCGGGTCGTGGGTTGGAGGGTACAAGAGCTAGAGCTTGCTCACTGGCTGCTCACTGGTTCTTCTTAAAAAAAAACTCCCGACTAGGTAGCAAGTGTGATTACTTTTATTCCCTTTTGCTGCTCTTCTATTTTAATCCTAATATTGAGTTGGCGTCTCACCTGCAGTCGTTCTTAATGAAATAAATTTTGTTTACTACGCTCTGAACGATTTATTTATTGCGTCAAATGTGCCCGATGGAACTTTGAGTGTCATCCCGTGTCCCTTCGTTGTTTTCTCCCGTCGAGCATCGTCTCTGTGACTCTTATATAGTGTGGACATATCTCCTCTTCTTCTTCGGTCATCTAGTGGGTAAGATCTTGCAATCTTTACCTGTTTTCGAGTCCCAGTCATGGTGGTCTTCAGGCTTGCCGTGTAGCTAGCCTCGTGTCCCAGTCATGGTGGTCCTCGGGCCTACCTTGTAGCTAGCCTCGTGTCCCAGTCACGGTGGTTCTGAGATGGATATGTGTCTTAGAGAGAAAGAGAGAGAGGAAGACCGAACTATACACAAACAAGCGAGTATCAAGAACACTAAGTGATAGACTAACAAACAGAGATCAGCTAATAGCAAGCAAACATTCTCACTCTTCACTCCTCAGTCTCACTCTTACCCAAGGCAAACATCTCTTGGGGTCCCAGGTCAAGGAGCTGTTGGGGCCCCTAGGACAAGCAGGTCGTGGGGGCCTCGAGACTAGCGCCCCACTTGTCTTTGCTGTAATTTGGAACTGATTTGAAGGAATGAGCTGGATCTCAGTGTAGAGTAATAGAGATATTCCTGCTTCCTTTATTGATACATACGTGATTATTCATAAAGATGTACCTGCTTTCTTCACAGAGACGTACCTGCTTCCTCCCCTCCTTCACAGCGACATAGGTATCTGCTTTCCTTCACCGCCTTCACAGAGATTCGCGTACTACCTTCATCTCCCCCGCAGAAGAGTGCCTGCTTCCCTTGACATCCTCGCTGGAAACCTACCTGCTTCCTTGCCTGCTTGACTTCCTCCCCAGACCGCTGCCTGTGGACGCATCGCTTGACGGGACATCCGGCGTGCAGCGCTGCGAGGCCTGACGTTGCTGACGACGATGGATGTACCAGCCCAGACGACACAGAACAGGACGCCAGCGAGTTGTGTGATGAGATGCTGTGGGGGGGGGGGAGAGAGAGAAATGCAGTGGGTGAGAGACATCAGAGACTGGTGCTGTTTGGTGAGATGATGAGGTTGAAGATGAGGGATGTGGTATAGGTAAGACAATAATGTGGAATGAGAGAGAGAGAGAGAGAGAGAGAGAGAGAGAGAGAGAGAGAGAGAGAGAGAGAGAGAGAGAGAGAGAACACACTCCTCTAAATGCCTCTTTAAGTTCAACTCCCACTCATCTTGATTAACTTCCCACACCCTCTATCCAGTTCTCCCCCCACCCCAACACCCCCACCCACACCATCTTGTCTCTTCAGAACTTTCCTCATCTCACTCACAGCATCTCTCCCAGACTCAAAAGATGATCACACGCACCCTCCTCTCTCACTACATTCTGTGACTCGACCCCTGCAACCACCAACAGCTGAGTACACCTACCCACTCACAACGCAAAAACACTAAAAAAATTTCCCTAATACTCAGGGAAATTCTTTAACCTTTTGTGTCATACAGGTGAAAATTACCACAGAAGGACGGAGGGAGAAGCCTCCACAACTCATCTCGTTTACGGCATCTCAACCCTCTACCTGGGTCGTGTGTTGGGGTCTGTGTAATATAATATTCATACTTTAGTTTCTCGCCTTTAGAGATGATGAGGAAGCCCTTTTTTTTTCTTTTTGCATGGAAGGAGGTACCTTACTCTGGTACACTCCGGGTTGTGTTAGGTCGAGAATGAAATAGGAACGGCCTAGAGGCCTATTCCCGTGTTTCTTCTTATCGGGTTACCTGTCTCGGTGGGAAACGGCCGACGTGTTAATAAAAAAAATATCTTATTTAGGTGATAAAAGGCAAAGCAAAAATCTTTTTGGATCACACAAATTCTTTAATTAATTTTTGCAGAGGAATTCCAACAGTCACGTGGGAAAGCAACCAGTAAGTAAATTTAGGTAGAAACGCACATGAATACAGTTACACAAATTATCATACATAGTAACGTATGTGTAAATTGCCTACGATAACGCCTCCCCCTCCCCCTCCCCCTCCCCCCTCCCCCCTCCCCCCCAAAAAAAGGTCAAACACAGTGACTTATTTCCATTGGGGTCCTTGATTTTTTTCCGTTCATTTGCTTAACAAACATTTATTGTCGAAAATGGTATACAATACCGGAAAGTTGTTGAGTAGCACAAGCGTCCACCTGTCCTACACCTTTTATTGGGAAAACGTTTCGCTCTATACAGAGCGAAACGCTCATTCACTGACATGTTAGGTAAACGTTCCAGAGGCAGCTTGAGCTCACCCAGTTGTTTCTTAAGACTGAGTTACCGAGAGGGTGAGCTGAGCTCACCAGGGCAGTGTCTTGAGGCTGCTGGAGAGCTCTTGATCTAAGGAATTAGAGTTAACTCTCCCCTCCCCTTCCCCAGGCTCTGCGTGGCCCCTACGGGCTTCGTGCTTCCTCGTAATAATATGAACAACAACAACAACAACAACAACAACAACAACAACAACAACAACAACAACAACAACAACAATAATAATAATAATAATAATAATAATAATAATAATAATAATAATAATAATACACAAATAACCCGTACATAAGAAAAAAGCTTTGTGACACATTTCGGTCCGTATTTATACTGGCTCCCTTTCCCTTGTGTTTGTGACTAGTTAATGGCACAAGTCCGACCGAAACATCGTCATAGAGTCTCTTTCTCCTATGTGGGGGTTATTTGTGTATTGTTTCAATCACGGTATTGTGTTTTTGAGTTTTATAATAATAATAATAATAATAATAATAATAATAATAATAATAATAATAATGAAAGTGCTTTGATATCTGTGTCATGCGTATAAACGTTTTGAATAAACTGTATTTTTGAAAGAATTTCTGTGAGTTGCACTGTGGGAACACTGGCTGTGGGCGGACTCTCTATTGTATACGAGTGTTACTTGATGGGAACAAAAGCCAGCCACGTTTTCCCTTCATCTTCCCTCACAAAGGTTGCGTTTCATACACGAGGTAATGACAGGTGTCAGCCTGAAGCTGGGAGAGGCAAGGAAGGGGGGGGGGAGGGTTCTGTGTAAGGGGTGATCAGTCTGTGGTCCCACAGGAGGGGTGATCAGTCTGTGGTCCCACAGGAGGGGTGATCAGCGTGTGGTCCCACAGGGGGAGGGGTGATCAGTCTGTGGTCCCATAGGAAGGGTGATCAGTCTGTGGTCCCACAGGAGGGGTGATCAGCGTGTGGTCCCACAGGGGGAGGGGTGATTAGCCTGTGGTCCCACAGGATGAAGAGTGATTAGCCTATGTCTCCCAACTGAAAAAAACTCTCTTCTGTGAGTATTTTCCCAGGCTTAGCAATATGCATTTCCTTGGTCGGTCATGGTAAATAAACTACCTTCTTCTAAGTCTGTTTCTGTGTTGAAAATGGTACACAGTACCGACGAGTTGATGTTGATAAATAAGACACACGTGTAATAGTTAGGTATCTAAGATACCTAATTGTGACACCTGTGTCTTACTCATCTTTGTGTTGATCTCAGATGTGAGTTTAGCTTATAATTTGAAGGTTCAGCAGTTTACTGGTACAAGTCAAGTTTTGATTTCGTACAAGCAATTTTCAGCAAATTTCTCGATATACGTTATTTAGGTTAGATTAAGACTGGCCAGACCATCAGACAAGGAAGATGGTGGTCTTGGACCACCACCTTCCTAGCAAAGGTCTCAGACCACCCACTGCAGGTAAACAACAGGTGGCATCAGGTCGCAATTCTCCCGACATTACGAGACCTTCCCTTCCCCACCCCACACTCTCGAGCTGCGAGTCCCCCCACCATCACCACAACCCCTCCTCTACTATTTTCCTCCCCTCCCCACACCCGCACACATACCCCAACAAACCTGGCAATGTTTGCCCCACCCCCTTCCCTCAACATAAAAAAATATTGTTTGCCCTTCCACATGGATTTCAAAGATCTCTTCGTGTCTCCCAAGACAACATTGTCTCGAAGTCTTCTCCCCTCACCTCCCCTTCCCCGGAGTCTCGAGATCTTACCCCCCCCACCACGACAAACACACTTTTGTTAGGCGAGCCTTTGTTGATGTTATTTCTTAGCAAGTTAATTGTCTCGCATAATGTGTTGTCTTTGTTTCCCGTGAGATCGCCGGAAGTACTTGGTGAGTGTAAGTACAGTGTTTGGAGATTACAGGACGTAGGATCGAGCCTCCACCATTCCTTGCGTTAAATGGAGCAGATGGGTTCAGCACTTCAGGCAAATAAATAAATAAATAAATAAATAAATAAATAATAATAATAATAATACCACTAATAATAATAATGCCAGTAATAATAATAATAATAATAATAATAATAATAATAATAATAATAATAATAATAATACCACCAATAATAATAATGCCATTAATAACAACAACAACAATAATAATAATAATAATAATAATAATAATAATAATAATAATAATAATAATAATATTAGAGGAGCAATCGATAAATACGGACTTGGTTACAACACAACCGTATAGTAAACACTGGACACTAGCACCAATACACCCACGTCCAGAGGTCCTCTTCAGTAGACTGTTAAAGAGGAGACCTCGATGTTGAATCTATTTAAATACACAACATCTCTTTACTAACTCTTTCATTTCCTCCTCATGGTTTAATTTCTTGTCTTTACTCTAAAATTAAATATGCCAGTAGGAAAGATGTGCTAAATTTTCTTAATTATTTGGTCTCATATGTCTGACTGTTGCTAGTACAACTCTCACCCCAACACCTTGCAAGACTAGTACCGATGGTCAACTATCAACACCAGACTTGCAATACTATCAACACCAGATCTACAATACTATCTTCAACACCAAATCTGCAATACTATCATCAACACCAGATCTACAATACTATCATCAACACCAGATCTACAAGACTATCATCAACACCAGATCTACAATACTATCATCAACACCAGATCTACAAGACTATCATCAACACCAGATCTACAATACTTTCATCAACACCAGATCTACAATACTATCATCAACACCAGATCTACAATACTTTCATCAACACCAGATCTACAATACTATCATCAACACCAGATCTACAATACTATCATCAACACCAGATCTACAATACTTTCATCAACACCAGATCAATACATCATACTATCTATCAACACCAGATCATACAATCTACAATACTATCATCAACACCAGATCTACAATACTATCATCAACACCAGATCTACATCATCAACACCAGATCTACAATACTATCATCAACACCAGATCTACAATACTATCATCAACACCAGATCTACAATACTATCATCAACACCAGATCTACAATACTATCATCAACACCAGATCTACAATACTATCATCAACACCAGATCTACAATACTATCATCAACACCAGATCTACAATACTATCATCAACACCAGATCTACAATACTATCATCAACACCAGATCTACAATACTATCATCAACACCAGATCTGCAATACTATCATCAACACCAGATCTACAATACTATCATCAACACCAGATCTACAATACTATCATCAACACCAGATCTGCAATACTATCATCAACACCAGATCTGCAATACTATCATCAACACCAGATCTACAATACTATCATCAACACCAGATCTACAATACTATCATCAACACCAGATCTCCAATATTATTATCAACACCAGATCTACAATACTATCATCAACACCAGATCTACAATACTATCATCAACACCAGATCTGCAAGACTATCATCAACACCAGATCTGCAAGACTATCATCAACACCAGATCTGCAAGACTATCATCAACACCAGATCTACAATACTATCATCAACACCAGATCTGCAAGACTATCATCAACACCAGATCTGCAAGACTATCATCAACACCAGATCTGCAAGACTATCATCAACACCAGATCTACAATACTATCATCAACACCAGATCTGCAAGACTATCATCAACACCAGATCTGCAAGACTATCATCAACACCAGATCTGCAAGACTATCATCAACACCAGATCTGCAAGACTATCATCAACACCAGATCTACAATACTATCATCAACACCAGATCTGCAAGACTATCATCAACACCAGATCTGCAATACTATCATCAACACCAGATTTGCAATACTATCATCAACACCAGATCTGCAATACTATCATCAACACCAGATCTACAATACTATCATCAACACCAGATCTGCAATACTATCATCAACACCAGATCTGCAATACTATCATCAACACCAGATCTACAATACTATCATCAACACCAGATCTGCAATACTATCATCAACACCAGATCTACAATACTATCAACACCAGATCTACAATACTATCATCAACACCAGATCTACAATACTATCATCAACACCAGATCTGCAATACTATCATCAACACCAGATCTCCAATATCTCACGGACAAACTTCAACATTTTTCCAGAAGTCTTTACACATATAATTTAAATGCCTCTCTGGAAGTCCCAGAACTCGACCATACTTATCCTTCAACACAAGTATTTTACCCATAAAAATTGGCTTTCCCGCTTGCAAAAAAATACATACATAGTCGGTCGCACAATAGATGTGTTATTTTGAACGTGATTCGAATTCCGCATGAAGGATATTGGTGAGGGGAGAAGCAAATTGTTTGTCTCAAGCGAACACGGACAAAAATATGTGCTTTTTTATGTAATAATAATAATAATAATAATAATAATAATAATAATAATAATAATACTTCCCATCCTGGAGATGGGAAGTACAGTGCCTGCACTCTGAAGGAGGGGTGTTAATGTTGCAGTTTAAAAACTGTAGTGTAAAGCACCCTTCTGGCAAGACAGTGATGGAGTGAATGATGGTGAAAGTTTTTTCTTTTTCGGGCCACCCTGCCTTGGTGGGAATCGGCCGGTGTGATAATAAATAATAATAAAATAAATAATAATAATAATAATAATAATAATAGCAACACCAACAACAACAATAATAATAATAATAATAATAATAATAATAATAATAATAATAATAATAATAATAATAATAATAATAATATTAGCAACACCAACAATAATAATAAAAATATTTATCATTATTATTATAATTATGGGGAGGTGCTAATCCCATGAGAACAAGAGGTAACCGGGCTAGAAACAAGGAAGGGCACTGGAGCTCCATTTCCTTGGGTCAAGAGCCCTTCTCACCAGCGTCAAGGCACAAGGCATAAGAACTCGCGACTGTTAAAGCACCTCGGGCAAAAAAAAAAAAATAGCAGCCATTCTTACTGAGAAGCCACGACTGTCCCGCCTCCCCGTACTCTGTTACGAATATTCACTGATTACTTTCACAGGAAAATAACATTTAGAAGAGAATGTAACAGTGATTACATTAATCACTTTCACGGGACAATAGGATAATAATAAACAGGGTCAACCGTAAGTGATCTAACAGTATCTTTAACTTAATCAGGCCATTAATTCCTGCATCTACTGGCTATATACAAAGTAATTTATATCATCTATATACAAAAAATCTGATTTACGAGAATAGCAAAAGTTTATTTCTATCCGTGGTCAATTTTATATATTATTTTATGCATTTCAGACACAATTTATTTCATGCACATTTTGAGGAGAGAGGTAGTGGCTACAGAGGTCTGGTGCCGTTGTTTCTTGAAAATCCACAGCCTCGCTGCAGTGTAAGGAGGCTGGGAGCTTACTGTCTCAGCCACCATGAATGCAAATGATGGTCTGGTGGACGAGAGTTGTCACGCATGGTCACCGAATTTGTAGTCCGGCTTGTTTTCCCGTTCTGTGACATATTTTGAGAGTGCATCGTATGTTATTTTGTGTGTGTGTGTGTGTGTGTGTGTGTGTGTGTGTGTGTGTGTGTGTGTGTGTGTGTGTGTGTGTGTGTGTGTGTGTGTGTGTGTGTGTGTTTACGTCTGTTATCTGCGAGATATAATGTACAATATAATGTAAACAAGAGTGACGAGCTACGGTATCTATCCAACGATCGATCGTTCTGGTGTTTGTCAAATTTCGAAAATAATGTCTCTAAGCCTGATTGTCTGTCCTTCTGTTCGGAGTCCCTTTGAAACGTGGCTGTGAAGCCTCGTTAGAGAAGTCTCGTTGCAAAAGCTTCGCTATAAAATCCCCGTTACTCTCCCTCCAAAAAATCTCGTTCTGAAATCTTACTTATGAAGCCTTTTCTCCAGAATATATATATATATATATATATATATATATATATATATATATATATATATATATATATATATATATATATATATATATATATATATATATATATATATGTGTGTGTGTGTGTGTGTGTGTGTGTATTTTTTTTATTATCACACTGACCGATTCCCACCAAGGCAGGGTGGCCCGAAAAAGAAAAACTTTCACCATAATTCACTCCATCACTGTCTTGCCAGTAGGGTGCTTTACACTACAGTTTTTAAACTGCAACATTAACACCCCTCCTTCAGAGTGCAGGCACTGTACTTCCCATCTCCAGGACTCAAGTCCGGCCTGCCGGTTTCCCTGAACCCCTTCATAAATGTTACTTTGCTCACACTCCAACAGCACGTCAAGTATTAAAAACAATTTGTCTCCATTCACTCTATCAAACACGCTCACGCATGCCTGCTGGAAGTCCAAGCCCCTCGCACACAAAACCTCCTTTACCCCTCCCTCCAACATTTCCTAGGCCGACCCCTACCCCGCCTTCCTTCCAATACAGACTGATACACTCTTGAAGTCACTCTGTTTCGCTCCATTCTCTCTACATGTCCGAACCACCTCAACAACCCTTCCTCAGCCCTCTGGACAACAGTTTTGGTAATCCCGCACCTCCTCCTAACTTCCAAACCACGAATTCTCTGCATTATATTCACACCACACATTGCCCTCAGACATGACATCTCCACTGCCTCCAGCCTTCTCCTCGCTGCAACATTCATCACCCATGCTTCACACCCATATAAGAGCGTTGGTAAAACTATACTCTTATACATTCCCCTCTTTGCCTCCAAGGACAAAGTTCTTTGTCTCCACAGACTCCTAAGTGCACCACTCACCCTTTTCCCCTCATTAATTCTATGATTCACCTCATCTTTCATAGACCCATCCGCTGACACGTCCACTACCAAATATCTGAATACATTCACCTCCTCCATACTCTCTCCCTCCAATCTGATATCCAATCTTTCATCACCTAATCTTTTTGTTATCCTCATAACCTTACTCTTTCCTGTATTCACTTTTAATTTTCTTCTTCTGCACACCCTACCAAATTCATCCACCAATCTCTGCAACTTCTCTTCAGAATCTCCCAAGAGCACAGTGTCATCAGCAAAGAGCAACTGTGACAACTCCCACTTTATGTGTGATTCTTTATCTTTTAACTCAACGCCTCTTGCCAAGACCCTCTCATTTACTTCTCTTACAACCCCATCTATAAATATATTAAACAACCATGGTGACATCACACATCCTTGTCTAAGGCCTACTTTTACTGGGAAATAATTTCCCTCTTTCCTACATACTCTAACTTGCGCCTCACTATCCTCGTAAAAACTCTTCACTGCTTTCAGTAACCTACCTCCTACACCATACACCTGCAACATCTGCCACATTGCCCCCCTATCCACCCTGTCATACGCCTTTTCCAAATCCATAAATGCCACAAAGACCTCTTTAGCCTTATCTAAATACTGTTCACTTATATGTTTCACTGTAAACACCTGGTCCACACACCCCCTACCTTATATATATATATATATATATATATATATATATATATATATATATATATATATATATATATATATATATTAAAGAGAAGCTGAACCTACTCCACCGTATCTGTAATTCCAGGCGTCCCTTCTTGTGCTATAAGTAGTGAGCAACCATGAATATTTTACGCATATGACGTCCTCAAGTGGAAGAGAGGGAAGGGGAGGATGAAGGGAAGGATAAGAAGAGGAGGAAGAGAGAGAGAGAGAGAGAGAGAGAGAGAGAGAGAGAGAGAGAGAGAGAGAGAGAGAGAGAGAGAGAGAGAGAGAGAGAGAGAGAGAGAGAGAGAGAGAGAGAAAAGGGGTGATGAGTATTAGACTAAGTTATGTATTATTGTGGTGTGAAGCCTTTAGTCGTCAGGCACTACGCTGCGTCACTAATGGAAGAGGGGACGCATGAGGGATGAGGCATGAAGGCTTGGGGATTAGGGATAAGAGGATGGGGATTTAGAGTGAGCGGGTAAAATGAGGAATGACGCGTGAGAAATGTAGCGTTTAGGCTGGAAAACTGGAGGCTGAGTAATACAATAAAAACGGTAATGGGCTGAGAGAATGAGACACGGGAGAGGCAAGTAATGAGGGTGACACACATTCACAAACCAAGATAAGAATAGATAACAGAAGAAGAAAAAAGTGTCTTTACCGAATTTATCTGCTGAAAAGGACCGCTGGTTCTCGGTTCTCTTGTTTCATTCTAAGCACACTTGAGGGGGAAAGAAGCTTTTTATTAGAGTGAGATGTTCTTCAAATAAAAGCTTGTTATCCGTACGTGGGTTTTGTAGAGAAACTAAAAGATGTTCTATTAGTCAGAAAAAACCCACTGACACATGACTGTATCACATGAAAATCCACTGACACATGCTTGTATCGCAAGAAAATCCACTGACACATGCTTGTATCGCAAGAAAATCCACTGACACATGCCCATATCACCAGAAAATCCGCTGACACATGACTGTATCACATGAAAATCCACTGATACATGCCCGTATCACCAGAAAATCCACTGACACATGCTCGTATCACAAGAAAATCCACTGACACATGCCCATATCACCAGAAAATCCGCTGACACATGACTGTATCACATGAAAATCCGCTGACGCACGCATCACACACACACACACACACACACACACACACACACACACACACACAGACTGTACAGCCACAAACAATAAAAGAAGACAGAGTTTAGGTTTAAGGCAAAGAGTCCAATTACACCAGACAGTTCTAGATAAATCCCACACAGACGATTGCGGCCGCGAACTCCCTTCTGGCTGGCGAACGCGATCTCTCTCTCGCGATTAATTAAAATATCGCGATTGCGTTACTAAAGCTGATCTTGCTGTTGTGCGTCGCTATTTGTACGTTTTGGTATAAAGTTGCACGTCGCTCTCCGTACGTGCTGAAACACTGCCAGTAGTGACACACCACTAGTTCTGACACACCACCAGTAGTTACACACCACTAGTTCTGACACACCACCAGTTCTGACACACCACCAGTAGTTACACACCACCAGTTCTGACACACCACCAGTTCTGACACACCACCAGTTCTGACACTACCAGTAGTGACACACCACCAGTGCTGACACACCACCAGTAGTGACACACCACTAGTTCTGACACACCACCAGTAGTGACACACCACCAGTAGTTACACACCACTAGTTCTGACACACCACCAGTAGTGACACACCACTAGTTCTGACACACCACCAGTAGTGACACACCACCAGTTCTGACACACTACCAGTAGTTACACACCACCAGTTCTGACACACCACCAGTAGTTACACACCACCAGTTCTGACACACCACCAGTAGTTACACACCACCAGTTCTGACACACTACCAGTAGTGACACACCACCAGCTCTGACACACTACCAGTAGTGACACACCACCAGTTCTGACACACCACCAGTAGTTACACACCACCAGTAGTGGCACACCACCAGTAGTTACACACCACTAGTTCTGACACACTACCAGTAGTGACACACCACCAGCTCTGACACACTACCAGTAGTGACACACCACCAGTTCTGACACACCACCAGTAGTTACACACCACCAGTTCTGACACACTACCAGTAGTGACACACCACCAGCTCTGACACACTACCAGTAGTGACACACCACCAGTTCTGACACACCACCAGTAGTGACACACCACCAGTAGTGGCACACCACCAGTAGTGACACACCACCAGTTCTGACACACCACCAGTACTTACACACCACCAGTTCTGACACACCACCAGTAGTTACACACCACCAGTTCTGACACACCACCAGTAGTTACACACCACCAGTTCTGACACACCACCAGTAGTTACACACCACCAGTTCTGACACACCACCAGTTCTGACACTACCAGTAGTGACACACCACCAGTGCTGACACACCACCAGTAGTGACACACCACCAGTAGTGGCACACCACCAGTTCTGACACACCACCAGTAGTTACACACCACCAGTTCTGACACACCACCAGTAGTTACACACCACCAGTTCTGACACACCACCAGTTCTGACACTACCAGTAGTGACACACCACCAGTGCTGACACACCACCAGTAGTGACACACCACCAGTAGTGACACACCACCAGTTCTGACACACTACCAGTAGTGACACACCACCAGTTCTGACACACCACCAGTAGTGACACACCACCAGTAGTGACACACCACCAGTTCTGACACACCACCAGTAGTGACACACCACCAGTAGTGACACACCACCAGTAGTGACACACCACCAGTTCTGACACACTACCAGTAGTGACACACCACCAGTAGTGACACACCACCAGTAGTGACACACCACCAGTTCTGACACACTACCAGTAGTGACACACCACCAGTAGTGACACACCACCAGTAGTGACACACCACCATTTCTGACACACCACCAGTAGTGACACACCAACAGTTCTGACACACCACCAGTAGTGACACACCACCAGTAGTGACACACCACCAGTAGTGACACACCACCAGTAGTGACACACCACCAGTAGTGACACACCAACAGTTCTGACACACCACCAGTAGTGACACACCACCAGTTCTGACACACCACCAGTAGTGACACACCACCAGTAGTGACACACCACCAGTAGTAACACACCACCAGTTCTGACACACCACCAGTAGTGACACACCACTAGTTCTGACACACCACCAGTAGTTACACACCACCAGTTCTGACACACCACCAGTAGTTACAAACCACCAGTTCTGACACACCACCAGTGGTTACACACCACCAGTTCTGACACACCACCAGTGGTTACACACCACCAGTTCTGACACACCACCAGTAGTGACACACCACCAGTAGTGGCACACCACCAGTTCTGACACAACACCAGTAGTGACACACCACCAGTAGTTACACACCACCAGTTCTGACACACCACCAGTGGTTACACACCACCAGTTCTGACACACCACCAGTAGTTACACACCACCAGTTCTGACATACCACCAGTTCTGACACACCACCAGTGGTTACACACCACCAGTTCTGACACACCACCAGTGGTTACACACCACCAGTTTTGACACACCACCAGTAGTGACACACCACCAGTAGCGGCACACCACCAGTTCTGACACAACACCAGTAGTGACACACCACCAATTCTGACACACCACCAGTTCTGACACACCACCAGTTCTGACACACCACCAGTTCTGACACACAACTAGCAAGTTCCTCGTGCCAAGAATACCTTCAAAGGGAGGGGATGATGGGCGGGGGGGGGGTTCTTGGATTCTGCTTAAGGGCTCTTGATCCGTGGAACTGAAACTACCCTTCCTTCCTCGAATCAAACTTGCTTGGAACTCTCCCATTCCCTTTCCCCTACCCACCTTTCCCATTACCCTGGCGCTGTATGACCGGATTTAGCGCTTTCCCTAAATATATAAAGATATGAGGGTAAGGAACAAGCCAATAAGAGGAAGAAGAGGAAAAGATGGAAGAGAAGGTGAAAGGGAATATATATATATATATATATATATATATATATATATATATATATATATATATATATATATATATATATATATATATATATATATATATATATATATATATACTGCATATGTTTAGGAAAGGCATGTGCCTCGACCCTAGCAACCACAAGTAGGTAATAATAATGAAGCCGTGAGAGTTTATCTCCGGTTCTTCTTCAGGTAATACAGAACATGCAATTAAGCAAAGACAATTTGTGGAGTATTTCTAATAGCTGTAATTAATGCTTCTATTCAGTTTTTTATAATTAATAAAAGGTAGTACAATAGAGCCGCTTTTATTACAGAAAAATGTGGACCCTTGTGAGGGCTTGTGTAGGATGACAGTGGAACAATAGAGGAGGAGGAGGAGGAGGAGGAGGAGGAGGAGGAGGAACAGGAGGAGGAGAAGGAAGATGAGGTAGTGGTAGAGGTGATGGTTGCGATGGTGGTTGTAGTGGTTGTGGTTGTGGTGGTGGTGGAGGAGGAAAAAAGAAGAAGAAAGGGAAAGAGAGAGAGAGGGTTGAGAGAGAGAGAGAGAGAGAGAGAGAGAGAGAGAGAGAGAGAGAGAGAGAGAGAGAGAGAGAATAGCATTACATTAGATAACATTCAATCCGTGCAGCCAGTTCCTTCATCGTACAGTCATCAACATTAAATTAATAGATCATTAATATTAATTTAATAGATCAATTGAGTGACAAATTATAGTTACATTTTCCTTAATGTTACTCCAGAAATTTTATCTGTCATGAATAACTGACACGAAAAGTAGAGTGATAGACATAGACTTTAAAAGAGGATGTCATTGATAATCTCTCTCTCTCTCTCTCTGTCTCTGTCTCTGTCTGTCTGTCTCTCTCTCTCTCTCTCTCTCTCTCTCTCTCTCTCTCTTTCTGTGTGTGTGTGTGTGTGTGTGTGTGTGTGTGTGTGTAATGCAATTTCAAGTCCCAGGGTGATGGACTTCCTGATGGCTTCTTGCCAATGTTTGTACTCCTACAGGATTTCCTTGCCAGATTTTTCGAGTAGGCAGCAAAACAATGCTCTGAAGAACAGAGGCTAAAAAGAAATACGTCTGGAAATTCACCTGAAATTCACAGGAGCCTTACTCAATTGAAATTCGCAAAGGCTTCCAACGTCCTCGCATCCCACTCAAGTTGGGTCACCACGGACCAGAAGTCTTTGCCATTTACTGAGGAAAGATAAACGAAATACTTGAGCAGCATTTGGGTATCTTTATTGTGAAAAACCAGATACCGAAATGTTGCACATGTGTCTCATTTATCAGCTTGTTGGTTTTCTAAACCATTTAATTGAATAGTGGAAGATGAGTCTTTTAGGTGAGGAGTAGCAGTGTTCCGGGGGCGTTGACCCCCGGAACACCCTCCAAGTATTGGAGGTTTGTTACACAGTAATCTGGCCAGCACGATGGTCACCTGCCCGCTGATTCACCTGGCTGGTATGTTCTCTGATTGACTCGCTCTCTCGCTTACTTACTGACTGAGTGGCTTAGTTACTCACTGACTCACTCGCTCACTTATTCACTGCTTCCCTTACTGATTCACTCGTTCCCTGACTCCCTCGCTCTCTGATTCATCCGCCGGTCTTTTCACCCGAGTACAGAAAGTAGGCAGGAGCAATAGAGATGTGAAGACGATGTAATCAGTCCATCACTCTTTCACTGAAGTAATCGCTTTCTAACTTACACACTGACCCACTCTGTCACTGAATTAATTGATTACTGAATCGCTAATTCACTCCCTTACTCGGTGAGTGACCCAATCGCTAACGTCCTAACTCGAACACTCATTCACTTCCTCATTCGTTCACTCGTTAACTAGACTCATTCGTTCACTGAATCGCTGCTTATTGGAATTTCATCTCAGCAAGTGCAGTCATAACAGAGAGCTCAGGAGACAGGTAAAACAGTGTATATACTAATATACTACGAGAGGTAGTATATACATTGTGGTATATATGCTCAGCATTTACTATAATTTCTATTTTAGGGATTAAAGTATTCTTGTCAGGTGGTGACAAGGTTACATGAAGCCTTAATGATCCTCGTGTAGTCGATAAGCTTGAACCCCTCCAATTAACCAACCAAGCAACCAGAGGTAGTGTACTAAGTGTACCATCTGAAGCCTGGATGGCATTGCAGTTCTTGAACGTCAGGGAAGTGATGTAGGTTCGATACTCTGTTCCTTAACAGCAACTTTG
>NC_091301.1:10205776-10260776 GCF_038502225.1 Cherax quadricarinatus
TATAACACCAGGCACATCTCCTGAAGCGCTCATCAACCAAATAACTGCTGCAGCATATGGGCGCCTAGCAAACCTCAGAACAGCATTCCGACATCTTAATAAGGAATCGTTCAGGACCCTGTACACCGTGTAACTTAGGCCCATATTGGAGTATGCGGCACCAGTTTGGAACCCACACCTAGCCAAGCACGTAAAGAAACTAGAGAAAGTGCAAAGGTTTGCAACAAGACTAGTCCCAGAGCCAAGAGGTATGTCCTACGAGGAGAGGTTAAGGGAAATCGACCTGACGACACTGGAGGACAGGAGAGATAGGGGGGACATGATAACGACATACAAAATACTGAGAGGAATTGACAAGGTGGACAAAGACAGGATGTTCCAGAGATGGGACACAGCAACAAGGGGACACAGTTGGAAGTTGAAGACACAGATGAATCACAGGGATGTTAGGAAGTATTTCTTCAGCCACAGAGTAGTCAGGAAGTGGAATAGTTTAGGAAGCGATGTAGTGGAGGCAGGATCCATACATAGCTTTAAGCAGAGGTATGATAAAGCTCACGGTTGAGGGAGAGTGATCTAGTAGCGACCAGTGAAGAGGCGGGGAAAGGAGCTAGGACTCAACCCCTGCAACCTCAACTAGGTGAGTACAACTAGGTGAGTACAACTAGGTGAGTACAACTAGGTGAGTACACACATACGCACGTACGCACAGGGAGAGAGAGTGGACCTAATAGCGACCGGTAAAGAGGCGGAGCCATGAGCAATGAATCGACCCCTGCAACCACAATTAAGTGAGTAGAGTTAGGTGAGTACACACACACACACACACACACACACACACACACACACACACACACACACACACACACACACACACACAAGTGACGTTCATGGATGACCTTTGACCTCTTTCACTATATCCTGCCTTCCCACGCTATTTCCTAGCCTCCCACGTTACCCCCCCCCCCCACCTTTCCATCTACTCTATCCTGCAAGGAAAAGTCCGTTCCGAGATATGGTAATTCTCTTGCAATAGTAACTCCCATTCTACTGAGATTATACGATAGGAAGCTGCCATGGCTACTGAAGAAAACTTAACGACAACCTCGCCGCCCTACTGACGTCTCTTGATTTAAGAAAACCATCCCATGTGTAGGAACATGACTGTGAGGCACAGCTTTCTTTGCTTCCCACTATTTTAGGGTAGCATCCCTTTCCTGACGTGTCTAGTTTTGCTCTCCTATGCGTGACGTAACACGAGAGGAAAACAGCTGTTTCCCCCCCCCCCATAATGTAACTCTTGCCTACCAGTACGGTTATTGTGGTGGACGTAGCACTAACAGCTGTGTAAATATAGATCCTCCCCGATTTACGTTCGAGTTCCATTCCGACCGATCGGCCGGATCTCGAAATGTAGGAAAGTAGGATTTATGTCAGTATGGTGCCTAGAACTGGTGTACCTGTGCAGCATTCTTTTAATCTAATATATTTCTGTCATGATTATTTCTCTTTTTTTAATCATACTCACAAACTGATGTTTCTTACTTGTAGGTATCATTCATGGGCCTCACAAATAAAAATGCTGTATGAAATGAAGTCTAGGCTAGTCTATCAATTTTCCTGTTACTCATTATTTCTAAGTCTAGTTATGATTTTAGTAAACACGCAGCCGATGGCGGACGTATGACCATGGGTAATTTCTATATTTAAGCACGTATATTGTTCATTTTTCTAATTTATAGTGCATATTTTTTCCGGTCGTACGCACGGATGTATTTAAGTCGCATAGGTCGGAAGATCTGTAAACACATAAGCATTTACAACACGTTTTCATTATAATGTGAAAAAAAAACTAGTTTTAAAGGCGTGGGAAATGTTGTCTAAATCAAAGCTTCAATTAGAGCAAAAATTTGGTTAAATACATGTTTGCTCTGCAGCCTTGTCTTCGCGGAGACAGAGAGGTTGTGTTTAATTCTTGTAAACATCAATTCTTGTCCGCCAACCGTTGTAACAGGGTGTCCCAGCTCCCTGAGCTCATCTTTAGGGTGTCCCAGCCCCCTGTGGGTGTCCCAGCCCTCTGCAGTGTCCCAGTTTCCTAAGCTCACCTCCAAGGTGTCCCAGCCCCCTGAGCTCACCTACAGTGTGTCCCAGCTCACCTGTAGACACGGGTCATGGCCGTCATCTTCTTGGTGGACACCCACAGCGCCTTGATGACCCTGGCGTAGAAGAAGGACATGAAGAGAGCCGGGATGACGAATACGATGACCAGACGATAGACAGCGAATAGTGTTCCGTGGTCACCGCCTGTGGCGCAGTGGTAGACGGTGACGCTGTGGCTGGCGTTATAGTACGTCATGGAGTACACGTCCTGTGGGAGGGAGGGCGTGATGGAGTTTTATATATACATACATACATACTTGTATATATATATATATATATATATATATATATATATATATATATATATATATATATATATATATATATATATATATATATATATATATGCAAAACAACCACTCTGAAAGAATAGAGAAATTCCAAGCGCTTTCGTGACTACTCACATTATCAAGGAACTATGAAAGTAAAGCATCCAAGGAAGGTATATAAGGGGTCTGGCCAACACCTCACTATCAGATCCCACAACGGTTAAACACCTGACGCGCGCCGGCCCAACTGGACAGGTCCTTTGCACAACTCACCAACAAACTATTCTACCCAAGAAAATTTAAAAAATTATTATTTGCGCAGTGTATTATTAAATTCTTCCCAAATTCTATTAATTATAAATGGATCTAATTTATATAAACCAAAGGAAATATTCATATTATTGTCAAAACTGCTTTTTATGAAACAAGATTCAATAATATTCCTGTCGACCATGGACTTGCTTGATACTTTCTCAACTTTTTGAAAATCAATTGGATGTTTAAAATCTCTTACATGAATAAATAGAGCATTGGAATCTTGTCCAGTTCTAATGCTATATTTATGTTGTTTTAATCTTAGTTCGAGATTTTTACCAGTTTGACCGTAATAAACTTTATCGC
Source organism: Cherax quadricarinatus (assembly GCF_038502225.1). Lineage (NCBI taxonomy): Eukaryota > Metazoa > Arthropoda > Malacostraca > Decapoda > Parastacidae > Cherax > Cherax quadricarinatus. The sequence continues at coordinate 10,208,827 of NC_091301.1, forward strand.
AAATTTTACAAGGAATCTTATAGACACATCCATCAGCATTTTGGGCGGAATTCTTTATCAAAAGTTTTTTTTACTGTATCAAGATTTTTGAATACAACTTTAATATTAAAAGTCTTAAGAAGAGAAATCACCTGTTTACTGTGATCTTATTGTATATATATATATATATATATATATATATATATATATATATATATATATATGTATATATGTATATATATATATATATATATATATGGATATATAGGTATATATATATATATATGTATATATAGGTAGTAGGTTGGTAGACAGCAACCACCCAGGGAAGTACTACCGTCCTGCCAGATGACTGTGAAACAAAAACCTGTAACTGTTTTGCATGATGGTAGGATTGCTGGTTTCTTTTTCTGTCTCATAAACACGCTAAGATAACAGGGATATCTTGCTACTCCTACTTACACTTTGGTCACACTTCACAGACACGCACATGCATATATATATATATACATACATCTAGGTTTTTCTCCTTTTTCTAAATAGCTCTTGTTCTTTTTTATTTCTTCTATTGTCCATGGGGAAGTGGAAAAGAATCTTTCCTCCGTAAGCCATGCGTGTCGTATGAGGCGACTAAAATGCCGGGAGCAATGGGCTAGTAACCCCTTCTCCTGTATACAATTACTAAAAAAGAGAAGAAGAAAAACTTTATAAAACTGGGTTGCTTAAATGTGCGTGGATGTAGTGCGGATGACAAGAAACAGATGATTGCTGATGTTATGAATGAAAAGAAGTTGGATGTCCTGGCCCTAAGCGAAACAAAGCTGAAGGGGGTAGGAGAGTTTCAGTGGGGGGAAACAAATGGGATTAAATCTGGAGTATCTGAGAGAGTTAGAGCAAAGGAAGGGGTAGCAGTAATGTTAAATGATCAGTTATGGAAGGAGAAAAGAGAATATGAATGTGTAAATTCAAGAATTATGTGGATTAAAGTAAAGGTTGGATGCGAGAAGTGGGTCATAATAAGCGTGTATGCACCTGGAGAAGAGAGGAATGCAGAGGAGAGAGAGAGATTTTGGGAGATGTTAAGTGAATGTATAGGAGCCTTTGAACCAAGTGAGAGAGTAATTGTGGTAGGGGACTTGAATGCTAAAGTAGGAGAAACTTTTAGAGAGGGTGTGGTAGGTAAGTTTGGGGTGCCAGGTGTAAATGATAATGGAAGCCCTTTGATTGAACTTTGTATAGAAAGGGGTTTAGTTATAGGTAATACATATTTTAAGAAAAAGAGGATAAATAAGTATACACGATATGATGTAGGGCGAAATGACAGTAGTTTGTTGGATTATGTATTGGTAGATAAAAGACTGTTGAGTAGACTTCAGGATGTACATGTTTATAGAGGGGCCACAGATATATCAGATCACTTTCTAGTTGTAGCGACACTGAGAGTAAAAGGTAGATGGGATACAAGGAGAATAGAAGCATCAGGGAAGAGAGAGGTGAAGGTTTATAAACTAAAAGAGGAGGCAGTTAGGGTAAGATATAAACAGCTATTGGAGGATAGATGGGCTAATGAGAGCATAGGCAATGGGGTCGAAGAGGTATGGGGTAGGTTTAAAAATGTAGTGTTAGAGTGTTCAGCAGAAGTTTGTGGTTACAGGAAAGTGGGTGCAGGAGGGAAGAGGAGCGATTGGTGGAATGATGATGTAAAGAGAGTAGTAAGGGAGAAAAAGTTAGCATATGAGAAGTTTTTACAAAGTAGAAGTGATGCAAGGAGGGAAGAGTATATGGAGAAAAAGAAAGAAGTTAAGAGAGTGGTGAAGCAATGTAAAAAGAGAGCAAATGAGAGAGTGGGTGAGATGTTATCAACAAATTTTGTTGAAAATAAGAAAAAGTTTTGGAGTGAGATTAACAAGTTAAGAAAGCCTAGAGAACAAATGGATTTGTCAGTTAAAAATAGGAGAGGAGAGTTATTAAATGGAGAGTTAGAGGTATTGGGAAGATGGAAGGAATATTTTGAGGAATTGTTAAATGTTGATGAAGATAGGGAAGCTGTGATTTCGTGTATAGGGCAAGGAGGAATAACATCTTGTAGGAGTGAGGAAGAGCCAGTTGTGAGTGTGGGGGAAGTTCGTGAGGCAGTAGGTAAAATGAAAGGGGGTAAGGCAGCCGGGATTGATGGGATAAAGATAGAAATGTTAAAAGCAGGTGGGGATATAGTTTTGGAGTGGTTGGTGCAATTATTTAATAAATGTATGGAAGAGGGTAAGGTACCTAGGGATTGGCAGAGAGCATGCATAGTTCCTTTGTATAAAGGCAAAGGGGATAAAAGAGAGTGCAAAAATTATAGGGGGATAAGTCTGTTGAGTGTACCTGGTAAAGTGTATGGTAGAGTTATAATTGAAAGAATTAAGAGTAAGACGGAGAATAGGATAGCAGATGAACAAGGAGGCTTTAGGAAAGGTAGGGGGTGTGTGGACCAGGTGTTTACAGTGAAACATATAAGTGAACAGTATTTAGATAAGGCTAAAGAGGTCTTTGTGGCATTTATGGATTTGGAAAAGGCGTATGACAGGGTGGATAGGGGGGCAATGTGGCAGATGTTGCAAGTGTATGGTGTAGGAGGTAGGTTACTGAAAGCAGTGAAGAGTTTTTACGAGGGTAGTGAGGCTCAAGTTAGAGTATGTAGGAAAGAGGGAAATTTTTTCCCAGTAAAAGTAGGCCTTAGACAAGGATGTGTGATGTCACCGTGGTTGTTTAATATATTTATAGATGGGGTTGTAAGAGAAGTAAATGCGAGGGTCTTGGCAAGAGGCGTGGAGTTAAAAGATAAAGAATCACACACAAAGTGGGAGTTGTCACAGCTGCTCTTTGCTGATGACACTGTGCTCTTGGGAGATTCTGAAGAGAAGTTGCAGAGATTGGTGGATGAATTTGGTAGGGTGTGCAAAAGAAGAAAATTAAAGGTGAATACAGGAAAGAGTAAGGTTATGAGGATAACAAAAGGATTAGGTGATGAAAGATTGAATATCAGATTGGAGGGAGAGAGTATGGAGGAGGTGAACGTATTCAGATATTTGGGAGTGGACGTGTCAGCGGATGGGTCTATGAAAGATGAGGTGAATCATAGAATTGATGAGGGAAAAAGAGTGAGTGGTGCACTTAGGAGTCTGTGGAGACAAAGAACTTTGTCCTTGGAGGCAAAGAGGGGAATGTATGAGAGTATAGTTTTACCAACGCTCTTATATGGGTGTGAAGCGTGGGTGATGAATGTTGCAGCGAGGAGAAGGCTGGAGGCAGTGGAGATGTCATGTCTGAGGGCAATGTGTGGTGTGAATATAATGCAGAGAATTCGTAGTTTGGAAGTTAGGAGGAGGTGTGGGATTACCAAAACTGTTGTCCAGAGGGCTGAGGAAGGGTTGTTGAGGTGGTTCGGACATGTAGAGAGAATGGAGCGAAACAGAATGACTTCAAGAGTGTATCAGTCTGTAGTGGAAGGAAGGCGGGGTAGGGGTCGGCCTAGGAAGGGTTGGAGGGAGGGGGTAAAGGAGGTTTTGTGTGCGAGGGGCTTGGACTTCCAGCAGGCATGCGTGAGCGTGTTTGATAGGAGTGAATGGAGACAAATGGTTTTTAATACTTGACGTGCTGTTGGAGTGTGAGCAAAGTAACATTTATGAAGGGATTCAGGGAAACCGGCAGGCCGGACTTGAGTCCTGGAGATGGGAAGTACAGTGCCTGCACTCTGAAGGAGGGGTGTTAATGTTGCAGTTTAAAAACTGTAGTGTAAAGCACCCTTCTGGCAAGACAGTGATGGAGTGAATGATGGTGAAAGTTTTTCTTTTTCGGGCCACCCTGCCTTGGTGGGAATCGGCCGGTGTGATAATAAAAAATAAAAAAAAAAAATATATGTCGTGCCGAATAGGCAGAACTTGCGATCTTGGCTTAAAAAGCAACGTTCATCTTGCCATATAGGACAAGTGAAAATTTGTGTATGCAATAATTTCGCCAAAATCATTCTGAACCTAACGAAAAAAATATATTTCACTGTGTTTGATTAGTATTAAATTATTGTAAACAAATCTAAAATATATTTAGTTGGGTTAGGCTAAAATAAATTGTTCATGTTATAATAAGGTTAGGTAAGTTTTCTAAGATTCTTTTGGTGCAAAATTATAATTTTTTACATCAACATTAATGAAAAAAATATATCTTTAAATGTATAAGAGAAAATTTTAGAAAGGACTTAATTTTAAATGAGTTCTTGCTAATTGACCAGTTTTACATATTCGGCACGACATATATATATATATATATATATATATATATATATATATATATATATATATATATATATATATATATATATATATATATATATATATATATATATATATATATATATATATATATATATATATATATATATATATATATATATATATATATATACATATATATATATATATATATATATATATATATATATATATATATATGTATATATATATATATATATATATATATATATATATATATATATATATATATATATATATATATATATATATATATATATATACATGTATATTATACACCGTGTCAATCTATGTATTTGTAACCTTAAATAATTGTCAACCTGCGGATCTTTTTCAATCCAGAGATTTATCAAATTACGTTTTTTTTTTTTAATTCTAAAGTTGTCGATTGAAATATATGCCAACTTTACAATTTGCATTTAACACTGCTTTTATATTTTGTATAAAAGTCAATCGTGAAAAATAAAAGAATTATTATACTATCACATTAGGATACATCCACATCAGTGCTCTTGACAGCTGGCTTGTCTGTGTATCTCAGAGAGCAATATTGATATTTTCTGCTTCAATCATCCCAGAGTTGATAGGACAGATTAAACAGATTTCCTGCACTCAGGTTCGGGCTCTGTAAATATGCAATAGCAATCGCAACAACAGAGTAGTTAATTATGATGTGAGGGCTTCCATGGTACGTTCTTATCAATTCTGCTTGGTGACGTAGCTTGTATGAGTGTGTGTGTGCGTGTGTGTGTGTGTGTGTGTGTGTGTGTGTGTGTGTGTGTGTGTGTGTGTGTGTGTGTGTGTGTGTGTGTGTGTGTGTGTGTACTCACCTATTTGTACTCACCTATTTGTGGTTGCAGGGGTCGATTCATAGTTCCTGGCCCCGCCTCTTCGCTGATTGCTACTAGGTCCTCTCTCTCCCTGCTCCATGAGCTTTATCATACCTCGCCTTAAAACTATGTATGGTTCCCGCCTCCACTACGTCACTTTCTAGGCTATTCCACGGCCTGACTACTCTATGACTGAAGAAATACTTCCTAACATCCCTTTGATTCATCTGAGTCTTCAACTTCCAATTGTGACCTCTTGTGTCTGTGTCCCTTCTATGGAACATCCCGTTTTTGTCCACCTTGTCTATTCCGTGCAGTATTTTATATGTCGTTATCATGTCTCCCCTGACCCTCCTGTCCTCCAGTGGCGTCAGGCCGATTTTCCTCAACCTTTCTTCGTAGGACAATCCCCGTAGCTCTGGGACTAGTCTTGTTGCAAACCTTTGCACTTTCTCTAGTTTCTTGACGTGCTTGACTAGGTGTGGATTCCAAACTGGTGCTGCATACTCCAGTATGGGCCTGACGTAAATGGTATACAGAGTCTTGAACGAATTCTTACTGAGGTATCGGAACGCTATCCGTAGATTTGCCAGGCGCCCGTATGCTGCAGCAGTTATCTGATTGATGTGCGCCTCAGGAGATATGATCGGTGTTATACTCACCCCCAGATCTTTTTCCTTGAGTGAGGTTTGCAGTCTTTGGCCATCTAAACTATATTGTGTCTGCGGTCTTCTTTGCCCTTCCCCAATCTTCATGACTTTGCATTTGGCAGGGTTAAACTCAAGGAGCCAGTTGCTGGACCAGGCTTGTAGCCTGTCCAGGTCTCTTTGTAGTCCTGCCTGATCCTCATCCGATTTGATTCTTCTCATTATTTTCACATCATCTGCAAACAAGGACACTTCTGAGTCTATCCCTTCCGTTATGTCGTTCACATATACCAAGAACAGCACAGGTCCTATGAGTGACCCAGGCGCCCACTCTGACACCTCGTCACGTACCATGACTCGTTGGTGCCTCCCTGTCAGGTATTCCCTGATCCATTGCAGTGCCTTTCCTGTTATGTGTGCCTGATCCTCTAGGTTTTGCAGTAACCTCTTGTGCGGAACTGTGTCGAAGGCCTTCTTGCAGTCCAAAAGAATGCAGTCGATCCACCCCTCTCTCTCTTGTCTTACTTCTGTCACCTTGTCATAAAACTATAGTAGGTTTGTGACACAGGATTTTCCTTCCCTGAAACCGTCCTGGTTGTCAATTATACACTTGTTTCTTTCCAGGTGCTCCACCACTCTCCTCCTGATGATCTTCTCCATGACCTTGCATACTATACACGTTAGTGATACAGGTCTGTAGTTTAGTGCCTCATGTCTGTCTCCCTTTTTAAAAATTGGGACTACATTTGCCATCTTCCATACCTCAGGGAGTTGCCCAGTTTCAAATGATATGTTGAAGATCTTTGTTAATGACACACAAAATATCTCTGCTCCATCTTTAAGGACCCAAGGAGAGATGTTGTCTGGTCCCACCGCCTTTGAGGTGTCAAGTTCGCATAGCAGCTTCTTCACCTCCTCCTTGGTTATATGTACCTCATCCAGCACTTGCTGGTGTGCCCCCCAGTTCTGATTCCCTGAAGTCCTACTGGTTTTCACTGTAAATACTTCTTTAAATCTCGTGTTGAGCTCCTGACATACCTCTCGGTCGTTTCTTGTGAATTCCCCATCACCCTTCCTCAGTCTGATTACCTGGTCCTTGACTGTTGTTTTCCTCCTGATGTGGCTGTACAACAGCTTCGGGGTCAGTCTTTCGATGCTATGTCATTTTCATATTGTCGCTGAGCCTCCCTTCTTATCTGTGCATATTCATTTCTGGCTCTTAGGCTAATCTCTTTATTTTCCTGAGTTCTCTGTCTTCTGTACCTTTTCCATTCTCTAGTACACCTAGTTTTTGCCTCCCTACACCTTTGGGTGAACCAAGGACTCGTTCTGTTCTTCCCATTATTTCTGTTTCCCTTGGGAACAAACCTCTCCTCCGCCTCCTTGCATTTTGTTGCCACATAGTCCATCATTTCTTGTACTGGTTTTCCTGTCAGTTCCCTCTCCCACTGAATGTCTTGAAGGAAGTTCCTCATGCCTGAGTAGTTCCCCCTTTTGTAGTTTGGTTTTTCCCACCCTATTCCTGCTACTCTCTCCACTTGAAGCTCAACTATGTAGTCGAAGCACAGAACCACATGATCACTAGCTCCCAGGGGCCTTTCATACATGATATCCTCGATGTCCGAACTACTCAAGGTGGTTGCTGGTTCATCCTCTCTTCTCTCTGGTAGTGTCTCTAACATGTTGATGTATGAGATTTTCCAGTACCACATCCATCATCTTGGCTCTCCATGTTTCGGGACCCCCATGGGGCTCCAGGTTTTCCCAGTCAATCTCCTTGTGATTGAAATCACCCATAACTAGTAACTTTGCTCCCCCCATGTGTGCTCTCCTCGCCACCTCGGCTAGTGTGTCGACCATTGCTCTGTTGCTCTCATCGTATTCTTCTCTTGACCTCCTGCAGTTCTGTGGTGGGTTGTACATTACTGCAATTATCACCTTATGTCCCTCAGACTGGATTGTTCCTACTAAGTAGTCCCTTTCGCCCGTGCCATCCATTCCATTCATTTTTCTCAAAACCCCACTGGTTTTTAATGAGCAGTGCAACTCCTCCTCCCCCTCTCCTCCCTCTGTCTTTCCTGAGGATTTGATATCAGGATGGAAAGATTGAATCAGTTATTACTCTGGTGAGTTTTGTTTCTGTGAGTGCTATTATGTCTGGGGATATCTCCTTGATTCTTTCGTGCCACTCCTCATACTTATTTGTTATTCCATCTGCATTTGTATACCACACCTTCAACTTCTTTTCTAAGACTGTGGTCTGGGAGGTGTATTGGGGTTGGGGAAGTGGGAGACCTGATAAGGAACTATGGGTGGTTGCTGTGGGGGTGGAGTTTGTAATGCAGTGGGTGGGGGCACTGGATGTGGCATGGGTGTTTTGGTTTAGAGTGTTTGGTTGCACTGGGGTTGACCTGGTTGGGAGGCTTCTATAGGAAGTTGTGAGGGAGATTGTATTTGATCTTCTTCCTGTGTCTGGGATCTCCTGTCTGTCTTCTCCATCCCCTCTCTTTCCTCCTTTCGCCTTTGTACCATCTCTCTCAGTTTTTGCCTTTCTGCTTGTGTTCTGTCGCGGTCGAGATACACCTTCCTGTATGCCAGCATGTCCCTTAATCGTGCTTTCTCCTGCAGGATCCTGTTCTGAGTCAATTCTGCCTTGAAGGTCACTTTCACTGGCCGGGTTCTTTGTTTCACAAACCCCCCTATTCTCCGAAAATTTTCCAGCTGGGTCATGTCGTCTTCTCCTATTTCTTTCATGATGCTTTCAATTGCTTTTTTCCCCTTGTTTTCTTGCTTCGTATGTTTCCCCTTCAACTTCCTGGAGCCCATACACAAAGACTGACATCACCCTTTCATTCTCCCACTGCATATCCCTGTGTATCCCCTCATTCAATTTGATTTCCTCCATTGCAGCTTTCCTTTCTTCAGTTGCATTAGCTAATGTACTTGGGCTCAGTGGCCTCTCATTTTCCCTTCTCGGATTTCCCTGGGCTCTGCTGTGGTCTGTTAGGGCCTCCACATATAGCTTAGCTCTTTCATTTACTACAGTCTCCACTGATAGAGCTTCTACATGCAGTTTTGCTCCTTCTTTCCCTACAGTCCCCGTATTTGTGACTGAGGTAGCAGTCTCTGTTGTCAATCCCAAAATGTTCTTTAGTTCTTTAGGCTGTTTCAGATTTTTCAGTTCCTCTTCTAAACTCTGTATCCTAGCCTCTGCTGCTTTGACTTGCACCTCCCACTTCCTGCTTTCCATATCTATCCTCTCTTCCATTCTCATGCTAAGTTCTTCTAGTTTCTTTTCCCATTCATGTTCCCTTTTCATGAGCTCTGCTGCCCAATCATCCTTTGCAGCTTCCTCCTCCTGTCCCTTGGTTTTTCTTGTTGCTCTCTGGCAACCCATTTTTGTTTTATCCTGATTGCCTCAGAGTGGGAAACCTATGTAATTCTGTGTGTTAGGTTAGTAGTGTGTATGTCAGAGTGTGGGGGGGGAGGAGGTAGAGGATGAACTGTGGCTATGTGGGATAGGAGTGGGGAGGGGGATTTAAGGGGTAATATGGGGAGTGGGAAGGAGGGAGAAGCAAGTGGGTGAGTGGGAGAGGGAGAGGGGAAAGGAGGGAGAGGTGGGGAGGGGGAGGGTGAAAGAGGGAGGGGAGGGATCAGGGGAAGAAGTGAGATGTTGGTGGGGAGGGGGGGGGAGTGTATATGTGAGTCTGGATGTGTGTGTGTGTGTGTGTGTGTGTGTGTGTGTGTGTGTGGAGGTGATGGTCTGAAGTGGGTGCAGTGACAGGTAGGTGCTTGAGGTGATGAAAGAGTGTTTATGTTCCTCAAGACCCGATCCTGTTGTGAAATGTCAGCTACACACACACACACACACACACACACACACACACACACACACATACACACACACACACACACATACACACACACACACACACACACACACACACAACAGGCCGCCTAGTGTCTAATCGACATGTGCCTAGGACAAAATGGTAACTAACACACACACACACACACACACACACCTACACACCTACACACACACAACAGGCCTAGTGTCTAATCGACATGTGCCTAGGACAAAATGGTAACTAACTAACTAACACACACACATACACACACACACACACACACACACACACACACACACGTGGCGAGGTGTCAGATTGGGCACCTGTGACCAGCGGGGTCCCGCAGGGGTCAGTCCTAGGACCAGTGCTGTTTCTGGTATTTGTGAACGACATGACGGAAGGAATAGACTCTGAGGTGTCCCTGTTTGCAGATGACGTGAAGTTGATGAGAAGAATACACTCGATCGAAGACCAGGCAGAACTACAAAGGGATCTGGACAGGCTGCAGAACTGGTCCAGCAATTGGCTCCTGGAGTTCAATCCCACCAAGTGCAAAGTCATGAAGATTGGGGAAGGGCAAAGAAGGCCGCAGACGGAGTACAGTCTAGGGGGTCAGAGACTACAAACCTCACTCAAGGAAAAAGATCTTGGGGTGAGTATAACACCAGGCACATCTCCTGAAGCGCACATCAACCAAATAACTGCTGCAGCATATGGGCGCCTAGCAAACCTCAGAACAGCATTCCGACATCTTAATAAGGAATCGTTCAGGACCCTGTACACCGTATACGTTAGGCCCATATTGGAGTATGCGGCACCAGTTTGGAACCCACACCTAGCCAAGCACGTAAAGAAACTAGAGAAAGTGCAAAGGTTTGCAACAAGACTAGTCCCAGAGCTAAGAGGTATGTCCTACGAGGAGAGGTTAAGGGAAATCAACCTGACGACACTGGAGGACAGGAGAGATAGGGGGGACATGATAACAACATACAAAATACTGAGAGGAATTGACAAGGTGGACAAAGACAGGATGTTCCAGAGATTGGACACAGTAACAAGGGGACACAGTTGGAAGCTAAAGACACAGATGAATCACAGGGATGTTAGGAAGTATTTCTTCAGCCACAGAGTAGTCAGTAAGTGGAATAGTTTGGGAAGCGATGTAGTGGAGGCAGGATCCATACATAGCTTTAAGCAGAGGTATGATAAAGCTCACGGCTCAGGGAGAGTGACCTAGTAGCGATCAGTGAAGAGGCGGGGCCAGGAGCTCGGACTCGACCCCCGCAACCTCAACTAGGTGAGTACAACTAGGTGAGTACACACACACACACACCTACACACCTACACACCTACACACCTCCACACCTCCACACACACAACAGGCCTAGTGTCTAATCGACATGTGCCTAGGACAAAATGGTAACTAACACACACACTCGTGGAGGAGTCACGCGGTTTGAGCTCGTGTTTTGGGGGTAATTTCTGACTGTGCCATAAGGAATAGAGTGTGGGATATAGGCGTGTGCACGCATAAGAGTGCATATAATCACTTAAGAACCGAGAAAAGGAAATATAAGTGATTACAGAAAAGAAAACAAAGGAAATAGTGACTAAGTGTTTAGTGGGGGCCGTTGGAAGGGTGAACGGTTGTGTCACGCCTAAATAGTGTTGCCATAATAACGCAGTGGAGTATTTTGAAGAATAAGTGCGACTCAAGACCAGGGAGATAAGAGATATGTATAGATGTGTCAGTAAATACAGTGAGTGAAAAAACTAGATGAGCTAGAGACCACAGTGCCTACAGGAAGTTAGTGGAAAAATTGCCGAGAAGCATCAAGCATTTTCATACTGGGACCCAGGTGGACGACAACATTACTCCACTGCCAGCTGCAAGTAATGTTCACCTGGTTTGAGTTGCATGGGGTCAGCACCAGTCTCTAGCTGGAAATTATGGGTCACTCTCCTCGAGTTATCAGAATTAGAATAAGCAGCATTTACTGGCATTTAATAGAATTTATTGAGGTTTAGGAGAGTTAAGCAGTTAATGATAGATAGCCTAGTATGAGAGGTAGCCTAGCGAAGCCTAGCATACAGAATTGAACGTAATTTTAGGCACAAGATAGTACAGTGGGAACCAAGAGATTGGGTACATATGCAAAACATATGGAGTACGTACGAGGGAAATAAGGACTGCTTACATAAACACACACACACACACACACACACACACACACACACACACACACACACACACACACACATACACACACACATACACACACACACACACACACACACACACACACACACATACACACATACACACACACATATATACGGGATTTCACACCTTTATGTGAATTTACGTAATTTTAGGCACACAAGACAGTACAGTGGAAACCAAGAGATAGGGTACATATGCAAAACATATGTAGTACATACGAGGGAAATAAGGACTGCTTACATAAAAGCACGCATACACACACACATACACGCACACTAGGTGAGAACAGGATCTGCTGTTAGGCACTTGAATAGCTGTAGCACACACACACACACACACACACACACACACACACACACACACACACACACACAGTAGCCCAGTAGCAACCGGTGAAGAGGCGGGGCCAGGAGCTAAGACTCGACCCCTGCAACCACAAATAGGTGAGTACACACACACACACACACACACACACACACACACACACACACACACACACATACACATACACACACATATACAGAATTTCACACCTTTATGCAAATTGACCCTCTAACCCTTCCTTCTATCTCCGTCTCTTTGTCTCTTTTCCTCTCTTATTCTCTCTCTCTCTCTTACTCTTTCTGTCTCTTCCTCTCTCTCTCTCTCTTAATCTTTCTCTCCCTTCCTCTCTCTCTATTCCTCTCTCTCTCCCTCTCTTCCTCTCTCTTCCTTTCTCTCTCTTCCTCACTCTTTTTCTCTCTCTCTTCCTCTCTCTTTTCCTCTCACTCTTCCTCTTTTTCTCTCTTCCTCTCTCTTCTTCTCTCTTCCTCTCTCTTCCTCTCTCTTCCTCTCTCTCTCTCTCTCTCTCTCTCTCTCTCTCTCTCTCTCTCTCTCTCTCTCTCTCTCTCTCTCTCTCTCTCTCTCCCTCTCTCTCTCTCTCTTTTCCCTTCTCTCTTCCCCTCTCTCCTCCTATCTTTCCCTTCTCTCCTCTCTTTCTCTCACTCTCTCCCTTTTCATTTTCACTCTCCCCCTCTCTCTCCTTCTACCTTTCCCCCCTCTCTCTATCTTTCTCTCTCTCTCTCTCTCTCTCTTTCTCTCTTTCCTTTATTAAAAAAAGAAAAAAAATGGTTGGGACTCGCAGGAATCAGGGATCAGATGACAAAGGTATTGGTAGGGAGGAATGGATGGAGGAGCAGTGGAGAAGGATGGAGCAAGAATGGGAGAGAAAATTAGGAGAGCTTTCTGAAAAAATATAGAAAGAGCTCTCTGCGAAATGGGAAAAGAGGTTGGAGAAGGAGACGAAGAAATGGGAGGCACAAGTCGAAACTGCAGTAGACAGGGTAAGGGTCCTAGAGTGTGAGGTAAACAGGCTGAAGCAAGTCTCAGGGGCAGTGACCAGAGAAGACACAGCATATGAAGCTGAGAGGATGAACAGGAAGGAAGGAGATATGAATTATGCTAAGGTCATATCAGCCTGCAAAGAAGGGTCAGGGAGTAAAAGGAACGAGCAGCTGGGTGCAGTTAGAGAGGGAGATAAGACGAATGCTGAGGCACAATCATGCTATCAAGAGCCACTGGAAAAATCAAGGGAGAAAATGACCATATACAGACAGGAACCAGAGTCACAGAGGGAGAGGCAATGGGAGGAGGAAAGGGCAAAATCAGTGTTTATCCATGGGCTTCGGGAGAGAGAGGAAAATACACACAGTGAAAGACGGCAGGAAAAAAGAAAGGAGATTGGGAAAATCATCACGGAAATAGGGGGAGAAGACATGGACAAGATTGTAAATTTTCAGAGAATAGGGGGGTACGTGAAGGGGAGAAACCGACTGATCAAGGTGATTCTCAGGACAGAAACAGTGAGGAACAGGATCCTCCAAGAGAAACCAAGGTTGAAAACCTTGGAAGAGTACAAGAAGGTGTTCCTAGACAGAGACGGAACACAAACAGAGAGACAGCAGCTGAGGGAGAGGACAAAAAAGCGAAAGGAGCTAGGAAAGGAAACAAGGATGGAACCAGCAGTGGTCATTCAAAGCAGAACAGAGAAGCAAGGGCAAGCACACACACAACTCTCCTCAGAACCCCACAACCTATCACACCATCCCAACACAAACTACAATCCATACCCATAGCTTCCACCCAACCCCCAATCATAGAGTCCCACAGTATGCTACCAGGTCTCCCACCCCCACAGGCCCCCCAAACCACAGTATTGGAAAGGAAACTGAAGGTATGGTACACAAACGCTGATGGAATAACAAACAAGTGGGAGAAGTGGCACGAAAGAGTCAAAGAGACATCACCGGACATCATAGCGATCACAGAATCCAAGCTTACAGGTATGATAACAGATGCCATCTTTCCAACGGGATACCAGATCCTGAGGAAAGACAGAAGGAACAGGGGGGGGGTGGAGGAGTGGCACTGCTAATCAAACACCGATGGAATTTTGATGAGCTGGAGAGAGGAGACAGCGGAGAAGAAAGTGATTACATAGCGGGAACGCTTCACTCTGGAGGTCCCAAGGTGGTAATAGCAGTGATGTATAACCCACCAGAGCAGCAGGAGACCAGGGCATGAGTATGACGAGAGCAATAGAGCGATGGCTGACACACTAGCTGCAGTGGCCAGAAGAGCTCATGCATGCAGGGCAAAGCTCCTGATCATGGGCGACTTTAACCACAAGGAGATCGACTGGGAGAACTTGGAGCCACATGGGGGCCAAAATGCCAAAATACATGGAGGGCTAAGATGATGGAGGTGGTACTGGAAAACTTCATGTACCAACACGTAAGGGACACTACAAGAGAGAGAGGAGAGGATGAGCCAGCAAGACTGGACTTAGTATTCACCTTGAGCAGTGCAGATATTGAGGACATCACATATGAAAGACCCCTTTGGGCCAGCGATCATGTGGTTTTGAGCTTCGAATACACAGTAGAGCTACAAGTGGAGGGGGAAGCAGGAAGACCAGGACAAATGAAACCAAACTACAGGAAAGGGGACTATACGGTAATGAGGAACTTCCTGAACGAGGTTCGGTGGGACAGAGAACTGGCAGGGAAGCCAGTTAATGAGATGATGGAATATGTAGCAACAATGTGCAAGGAGGCTGAAGAGAGGTATGTACCCAAGGGAAACAGGAATAATGAAAAACCAAGGATGAGCCCATGGTTCACCCAAAGGTGCAAGGAGGCAAAAACCAAGTGTGCTAGGGAATGGAAGAAATATAGAAGGCAAAGGACCGAGGAGAATAAGGAGAGCAGTCGTAGAGCCAGAAACGAATATGCACAGATAAGAAGGGAGGCCCAACGACAATATGAAAACGACATAGCAGCAAAAGCCAAATCTGACCCGAAGCTGTTATACAGCCACATCAGGAGGAAAACAACAGTCAAGGACCAGGTAATCAGGCTAAGGAAGGAAGGAGGAGAGACAACAAGAAATGTCCGTGAAGTATGTGAGGAACTCAACAAGAGATTCAAAGAAGTGTTCACAGAGGAGACAGAAGGGGCTCCAGAGGGACGGAGAGGTGTGGCACATCACCAGGTGCTGGACACGGTACACACAACCGAGGAAGAAGTGAAGAGGCTTCTGAGTGAGCTAGATACCTCAAAGGCAATGGTGCACTCTCCATGGGTCCTGAGAGAGGGAGCAGAGGCGCTATGTGTACCCTTAACAATAATATTCAATACATCTATCGAAACAGGGAGATTGCCTGAGGCATGGAAGACAGCAAATGCAGTCCCAATCTTTAAAAAAGGAGACAGACATGAAGCACTAAACTACAGACCAGTGTCACTAACATGTATAGTATGCAAAGTCATGGAGAAGATTGTCAGGAGAAGAGTGGTGGAACACCTAGAAAGGAATGATCTCATCAAAAGCACCCAGCATGGTTTCAGGGACGGGAAATCCTGTGTCACAAACCTACTGGAGTTCTATGACAAGGTAACAGCAGTAAGACAAGAGAGAGAGGGGTGGGTGGATTGCATTTTCTTGGACTGCAAGAAGGCGTTTGGCACAGTACCACACAAGAGATTAGTGCAAAAACTGGAGGACCAAGCAGGGATAACAGGGAAGGCACTACAATGGATCAGGGAATATTTGTCAGGAAGACAGAGGTAGAGGTATGGGTGTGTGTGGGAAACAAGCAGGTTGCAACACTTGGGTTGGAAACAGTAAATGTATAAAAGGCATTCAGCATGAAGTTATAAATAAAGACAATAGATCAGGTCAGCAAACAAAGGGGGACAGCAGAGGGCAGCAAGGGACTAGCTCCCTTAAGGTTTACTATACTAATAGCAGGAGTGTAAGAAATAAGATAGATGAGCTAAGATTAATTGCAAGTGCAGGAAACATAGATATTATTGCTATAACAGAGACCTGGCTCAATCTGAAAGATAGAGAGATGCCCTCTGAATGTCACATACAAGGCTATAAATTATTCCACACTGACAGGGTCAACAGGAAAGGTGGTGGAGTAGCGATGTATGTCAGAGACAATTTAAATTGTTGTGTTAGACAAGATATTAAATTAGAAGCGTCAGCCACTGAATCTGTTTGGTTACAGCTTCTCGAGGGCCGAGAAAAACTAATTTTGGGTGTGATTTACAGGGCCCCAAATCTTGATAGGGAGTGCAGTAAACTTCTATGGGACGAAATTCGTAAGGCATCTACATACGAAAATGTTGTGCTAATGGGAGATTTCAACTATAGACAGATTGACTGGAGCAATTTGACAGGAAATTTAGAGTCAGGTGACTTTCTTGATACGATCCAGGATTGTTTTTTAAAACAGTTTGTGACAGAGCCAACTAGGGGAAATAACCTCCTTGACTTGGTTCTTGCCAGTAGGGAAACACTAATTAATAATCTTGAGGTTAATGATGAGCTTGGGGAAAGTGATCACAAATCACTCAGTTTTAATATATCATGGAATTCCCCTAATAATGGCAATCAAGTCTCCGTCCCTGACTTTCGCTTGGCTGATTTCATAGGACTGAAAAATTACTTAGGTGGGCTGAACTGGAATGACCTGACTAAGGGTCAGGTAGGTGGTGATGGTTGCCGATATGATGCTTTCCAGGGCATAGTTCTAGCTGCTCAGTCAAATTATGTTCCAAATAGGGAAATCAGATCAAACAAAAATGATCCTAAATGGATGAACAATAGATTAAAATATCTGATTGGTCAAAAGAGAGGCATATATAGGCAAATCAAAAGAGGAGAGGGGCAATTGAGAAATCGATATATTCAGTTAAAGAGAGAAATAAAAAAGGGAATTGGAAAAGCAAAAAGAGATTATGAGGTTAAAGTTGCAAGAGAATCGAAGACTAACCCAAAAGGATTCTTTCAGGTATACAGAAGTAAGATCAGGGACAAGATAGGCCCACTCAAAAGTTCCTCGGGTCAGCTCACTGACAGTGATAAGGAAATGTGTAGAATTTTTAACACATACTTCCTCTCAGTTTTTACACAGGAGGATACCAGCGATATTCCAGTAATGATAAATTATGTAGAACAGGACGATAATAAACTGTGCACTATTAGGGTCACAAGTGACATGGTCCTTAGGCAAATAGATAAATTAAAACCTAACAAATCCCCAGGCCCTGATGAACTGTATGCAAGGGTTCTAAAGGAATGTAAAGAGGAGCTTAGCACACCTTTGGCTAATCTTTTCAACATATCACTACAAACTGGCATGGTGCCAGATAAGTGGAAAATGGCAAATGTGATACCTATTTTCAAAACAGGTGACAGGTCCTTAGCTTCGAACCTATAGACCAATAAGCCTAACCTCCATAGTGGGAAAATTTATGGAATCAATAATTGCCAGAGGCAGTTCGTAGCCACCTTGAAAAGCATAAATTAATCAACGAATCTCAGCATGGTTTTACAAAGGGGCGTTCCTGCCTTACGAATTTATTAACTTTTTCACTAAGGTATTTGAGGAGGTAGATCATGGTAATGAATATGATATTGTGTATATGGACTTCAGTAAGGCTTTTGACAGGGTCCCACATCAGAGACTATTGAGGAAAATTAAAGCACATGGAATAGGAGGAGAAATTTTTTCCTGGATAGAGGCATGGTTGACAAATAGGCAGCAGAGAGTTTGCATAAATGGGGAGAAATCAGAGTGGGGAAGTGTCACGAGCGGTGTTCCACAGGGGTCAGTGTTGGGCCCCCTGCTGTTCACAATCTACATAAACGACATAGATGAGGGCATAAAGAGCGACATCGGCAAGTTTGCCGATGACACCAAAATAGGCCGTCGAATTCATTCTGACGAGGACATTCGAGCACTCCAGGAAGATTTGAATAGACTGATGCAGTGGTCGGAGAAGTGGCAGATGCAGTTTAATATAGACAAATGCAAAGTTCTAAATATTGGACAGGACAATAACCATGCCACATATAAACTAAATAATGTAGATCTTAATATTACGGATTGCGAAAAAGATTTAGGAGTTCTGGTTAGCAGTAATCTGAAACCAAGACAACAGTGCATAAGTGTTCGCAATAAAGCTAATAGAATCCTTGGCTTCATATCAAGAAGCATAAATAATAGGAGTCCTCAGGTTGTTCTTCAACTCTATACATCCTTGGTTAGGCCTCATTTAGATTATGCTGCACAGTTTTGGTCACCTTATTACCGAGTAATGGCACGAGGCGAGGTGTCAGAGTGGGCACCTGTGACCAGCGCGGTCCCACAGGGGTCAGTCTTAGGACCAGTGCTGTTTCTGGTATTTGTGAACGACATGACAGAAGGAATAAACTCTGAGGTGTCACTGTTTGCAGATGACGTGAAGTTGATGAGAAGAATTCATTCGATCGAAGACCAGGCAGAACTACAAAGGGATCTGGACAGGCTGCAGACCTGGTCCAGCAATTGGCTCCTAGAGTTCAATCCGACCAAGTGCAAAGTCATGAAGATTGGGGAAGGGCAAAGAAGACCGCAGACGGAGTACAGTCTAGGGGGCCAGAGACTACAAACCTCACATCTCCTGAAGCGCACATCAACCAAATAACTGCTGCAGCATATGGGCACCTTGCAAACCTCAGAACAGCATTCCGACATCTTAATAAGGAGTCGTTCAGGACCCTGTACACCGTGTACGTTAGGCACATATTGGAGTATGCGGCACCAGTTTGGAACCCACACCTAGCCAAACATGTAAAGGTTTGCCACAAGACTAGTCCCAGAGCTAAGAGGTATGTCCTACGAGGAGAGGTTAAGGGAAATCAACCTGACGACACTGGAGGACAGGAGAGATAGGGGGAACATGATTACAACTTACAAAATACTGAGAGGAATTGACAAGGTGGACAAAGACAGGATGTTCCAGAGATTGGACACAGTAACAAGGGGAGACAATTGGAAGTTGAAGACACAGATGAATCACAGGGATGTTAGGAAGCATTTCTTCAGCCACAGAGTAGTCAGGAAGTGGAATAGTTTGGGAAGAGATGCAGTGGAGGCAGGATCCATACATAGCTTTAATCAGAGGTACGATAAAGCTCATGGTTCAGGGAGAATGACCTAGTGGCGACCAGTGAAGAGGCGGGGCCAGGAGCTTGGACTCGACCCCTGCAACCTCAGCTAGGTGAGTACACACACACACACAAACACACACACACACACACACACACACACACACACACACACACACACACACACACACACACACACACACACACACACACACACACACACACACACACACACACACAAACACACACACACACACACACACAAACACACAAACCGAGCATAAACAATTATTTAAAAACGATACCTCGCTAATAACAACAGCATCAACTCCATCACAACAACAAAAAATAAAAAAACACACAACAATAATATGAGCACCATCAACAGTAACAACTACAACTCCGGCTCCAACAACAACAAACACAATTAACAGCCAACAACCAACAACACTTTAACAAAATCACTCAATTAAGAGTGCCAATCTCTGTGATTTTGACTGGCATTCAAAATGCCCTCTGCGACTTTTATTCATTTTTGTTCCCTCGCCATGGACCCAGAGTGTCTGTTGCCTTACATAACTCCCAGAATTATGTTGTCCACTGAAGAATTATCTTGCGGTGGAGAGCAAGAGTTTAATATCTTTCTTAAATATATTTACACCACTATCTTGGAGGTGGTGAGTGTTCTCGTGAGAAGAAGAGTCTGCAAATACAGATGTGGAGAGAAAGAGAGAGAGAGAGAGAGAGAGAGAGAGAGAGAGAGAGAGAGAGAGAGAGAGAGAGAGAGAGAGAGAGAGAGAGAGAGAGAGAGAGAGAGAGAGAGAGAGAGAGAGAGAGAGAGATTTAAGTAGGACTCACCAGCTACCCTTCAAGAAAGGTACCTTAATGCTGGTAAAGGGTGTGGATATTAGCGTTCAGTGGAGAGGCGGGGTCAGGAGCTGAGTCTCGACCTCTGCAACTACAATTAGGTGAGTACAATTAGGTGAGTACAGAGAGTTGAAGCTAAAGATGGAAAATTAGAGAAAAAACAGGGACGATAGGGGAAGGGAAGGAGGGTTGAAAAGAAAGCGAGAAAGACAGTTAGTCATGAATAAGTAAGAAAAGAAGAGGAAATAAAGACGAGGCAGAGATAGCAAGAAGCTACCAAATATTAACTCAAGGTCCCCACAAGACTAGCAATAATCTCCAATCGAAACTTTCATCACGTCTTGGAGATGCCACAATTTGCCTAGGAGCGCCACTGGGAATAATCTGTGCAAGCGGCGGCGACAGTGACGCTGAAAATGACAGCGAAAGGGAAAGTGGGAGTGAAAGTGATGGTGAGAGCAGCAGGAGAACTTCCAGTGGAAAAAAAAACGGGAAAAGACTCAGGGAATTTCTTTCCAAACAGTTGTAACTGATTACCAGAGATAACAGCTTAGCGAGAGCTGCCTGCTCAGGGTCCAGCAAGAGTGCGATTGAGATTAGAAATGACGGTAGGATTGCCAGTGACACCCGACCTCAGGACAAGAATGGATACTCGTCATTCCCCGGACACAGGAAAGAGCGATGAACCCACAGGACGAGCGAGAAGGAAGAGTCGTGCAGGACGTAGATGTCATGAACTCAGAGCAGAGGTTTCTGTCTGCCAAACATTACCCAGTCAATAAACTGATGCCGGTTCAAACTGTGAGAATCATATTGCCTCTTCCCATTCAAAAGCTGCACTGAAGCCGCTGCAGCAGCTTGTCAAAGGAATTCTTGTCCTTTTACGTACGTCCTGGCTGGATGGTTAATAGGGGTTTAAAGCCTGTCGGCAACACGGAGGTTACTGAGGCTGAATGTCACCTGTTCACTCCAAGTCAAGAATAATTTAATCCCTAATTTAGGGATTATAGTTAGCTCTTGGCATATATACACAGGGCACATACACCTCACGGTGCATATACCCTGTGTGTGTCCTGTATGATACGCCTCACTACGTGGGGTGTCATCAGACCGGAGGAAATGGGGTATTGTTAACATATAGATGAGGACAAAAGCTGCAAAATTATTTTTTTTATTGAGTCGACGTTTCGCTTTTTTTAGAGCTTTATCCAGTCAAGGCTTGATTAAGCGAAAAGTTGTTCCAATTAAAGCACGTTTTAAAATTTGTGTCTTTTTGTTTATGAGACCCCAGGCTTCCACGGAGTTTAATCTCCAGGGGAAAAAATAATATTAATTTACCTGTCTCTAGTATTTCGCTCAAAACATTTTTTGGGTCATACCTGATGCGAGAGACGGACTTGAAGGGAGAAGGAGAGGAGGTAGGATTTTTTTTTTTTCATGTGTGACTACATTAATTTTCCTGCCATAGCAGTTGCTCTCACTGCAAAACGTCGCAACATTCTCTGGATTTGTTTGGCTGGAAAAAAAATAGTTTTTTGTTTACCAATTTCAACGATAACAAACATATTTTCGATCCCGGATTTTTTTTTCTTTGATCTTTCCAGCTTTCGCTGGATCATGTATAAGCATGGACGGCATCGAGAGTCCAGATGAGGCGGCTAGATTTGCTACATTTTATATGATTCTTCTAAAAATGGTTTATTCAATTTGGAGACTTTTCACTCGGATTACTGACGACATATTTGGGTTTTGCCACCAATGTTGGAACGCTGCTGCTGCTGCTGCTATGTGGAATATTCTCATCTATTTCTATCTGGCTGGTTGGTTACATTAAAATCTGTGGCCTACACGAGGGTCATTAAGGCTGCACGTCACTTAGGAGAAATACTTTAATCCCTAAAGTAGGGATGTAAACCAATCCTCGGTGTATAAATCCAGTGTTGACTCCTGGCTGTCACTTGTGTATCTCCAGTGCGAGACGCCGCGTAGTCCGCCTGAGGTGTAGGTCAGGTGTCCAAAGTCTGTGATGCCTTGGGAACAAACATCTCCTGGATTATCTATGCTAAAATGGAAAGCAAGTTCTTTAAACCCTGTATCAACATTACCTTCTCACTGTATGGTATTTCCTATTTTATTTAAAACTCAGGTTTCCATACGCATATTAAAGAGGCAATTAATATATCAGTGAGGCCACAGAACTGATATATTCTGAACTGACAGTTGCGTGGTTGAGAGGTCATGACAGTGGGTGTGTGATGAACGTTGAATAAAGTGTAACATACTGTTCAACAAGACTGTTCAACAGCCTCCCATCAAGCATTAGGGGAATTGCCAATAAACTCCTGGCTGCCTTCAAGAGAGAGCTGGACAAATACCTAAAGTTAGTGCCGGATCAGCCGGGCTGTGGCTCGTACGTTGGACTGCGTGCGGCCAGCAGTAACAGCCTAGTTGATCAGGCCCTGATCCATCGGGAGGCCTGGTCATGGACCGGGCCACGAGGGCGTTGATCCCCGGAATAACCTCCAGGTAACCTCCAGGTATCCAGGTACTGGACGCACCCCAGACTTCTCCTACCATCAACTTATAACTACATTCAATCTGGAGTTTACCTGGAGAGAGTTCCGGGGGTCAACGCCCCCGCGGCCCGGTCTGTGACCAGGCCTCCCGGTGGATCAGAGCCTGATCAACCAGGGTGTTACTGCTTGCTGCACGCAAACCAACGTACGAGCCACAGCCCGGCTGGTCAGGAACCGACTTTAGGTGCTTGTCCAGTGCCAGCTTGAAGACTGCCAGGGGTCTGTTGGTAATCCCCCTTGTGTATGCTAGGAGGCAGTTGAACAGTCTCGGGCCTATGACACTTATTGTATGGTCTCTTAACGTGCTAGTGACACCCCTATATATTTCCTCTTTACTGCCTACCCTCCTTCCATTCTTCCCTCCCTTCATTCCTAATGCCCCCTGCCTTCTTTCCCTCCTGCCTTCCCTTTCTTCCTACGTCCTGCTTTCCCTCACTTCTTTAATCCCTCCATTCATTCGTCTCTCGTTATCTCCTTTCCAGAAACAAACCACTAAATATTTTTCAGAGAAAACGTAGAGCTTATAGCCAAAGTTATCAAGACTCACACATAATTACCGAAAGGGAATCGCAAATTGACTGAATGAAATGGTCCATTAGTTTCGTAAAAATCTGGTAAATACGGAATATCCATCCGAAAGTGACGCATCAGTGTTGAAAAACTCTACGGACACGTCACCCCGTGTTTCATTTACTTTTTGAGCGAATGTAAAGGCGAGTTGAACGAAAGTCAACAAGAATATATTTGGATGCAAATAACATGATTAAGTAATGGTACTGATTACAGAATGTTTTGTTTGTATTCACAGTAAAAGGTTTTTGCAGTAGCATGTGTCTTTTCTTCGAGAGTATTGTTAATATGGGTGTAAGTCGGACGCTGGGGTTGACAACAAGTGGTCAGGCTCAGCCATTCCATTCTTATACGTAGAGATGTTAGGTTGTTACTCAGTGTATTATTGGAGATGGTAAGTGTCGGTACCTGTAAAGCAAGATACGAACATTTATTTATGTGTGTGTGTATGAGAGAGTGAAAGAAATAGAAAGAGAGAAAGAGAGAGCCTGGGGAAGGGAAAGCCACAACGAACTGGACACAGGCAAAAAGAAATTGGCTCTGAGGTTTAGTGACGTGACACACAGACGCACAGACAGAGGGAATAAAGGGGCAGTCATAGTGAACATAGAACACACAATTTGCCACTGGACTAAGAATTGCACTCGAAACTACACTCAGAACACGTAATTCCTCAGCGTACTCGCTGGGCTCTTTATGGAGATTAATCTTGTAACCAATTTCAGTTTTTGATGAATTAATTACGTTGTTTTAACAGCAAAGCTGTAGATGACTTTTTTATTAATTAGTTATGAATAAGCCGCTAAATTTGGATCAGTGATAACGAGAGGTAATTTGCCAGCCCTTCACTCTGAGCTCGCCACCACCGATTGGAATGCTCTTCTCCAAGGGGATGTTGACAACCAAGTGAAAGCCTTCACTGGACACATCCTTAATCTACAACAAGAACACATTCCTCACCGGCAATATGTGACGAAGCCTACAGATCAGCCTTGGTTTGGCTTTCGTTGTAGAGAGGCTGCTACTGCTAAGTACAAAGCATGGCGAAGGTATAAGAGACATCCTACCACCTATAACAGGAACTTGCACAGGCAAGCCTGTAGACATATGGGTGACGTTCAAAGGTGGGCCATTGCTAAATGGGGGTGGACACTAAAAGAAAGCTAGCATCAGGTAGGGTAGGCTCCAAAACCTGGTGGTCCCTGGTCAAGGACAGACAAGGTTATCTGCCTGATGAACTCATTCCACCTCTAAATCGACAGGATGGGACCACCTCTACTAGTAGTCAAGAGAAGGCGGACCTCTTTGCTGAACACTTTGCTACCAAAATGCAAGTTCCTGATCCAGCAAGGGACCCTCCTTGGCTAGCTGCAAGAACTGTGTCAAAACTGTCAGTGGTGACAATAAGGCAGGAGGAGGTGCATTTCCTTCTTAAATCGCTTGACCAAGAAAAGGCTGTGGGCCCAGACAAGTTGAGCCCAAGATTGCTGAGAAGATGTGCAGACCAGCTAGCAACACCTCTAACTCGCATCTTTCAGCACTACCTAGTACAGTGTAAATGGCCCTCTCTATGGAAAGAGGCAAATGTAGTCCCTGTTCACAAAAAGAAGAGCAGAGCAGAAATCAGCAACTATAGACCAGTGTCACTCCTGTCAATCACTGGTAAGATCCTTGAGACAATAATCTCAAGACAAATGACAGAGTTTTTTGACTATCACTCACTACTTTGTGATCGTCAATATGGCTTCAGGAAAGGTTACTCTGCTGCTGATCTGTTGTTAAACCTCTCCACTAAGTGGCACCAGTCACTGGATGAATCCAAAGTCAGCTGTGTGGTAGCACTGGACATTGCTGGCGCTTTCGACCGAGTGTGGCACCAGGGCCTCTTAGCAAAACTTCAAGCACTGGGAATTGCAGGCTCTACGCTATGTCTCCTCAGTGATTACCTTCATGGTAGATCTCTAAGTGTAGTTCTCAATGGAACGGAATCAGCAAGACATCCTATTGGGGCAAGTGTTCCACAAGGAAGCATGCTGGGACCATTGTTATGGAATGTCTACTTCAACGACCTTCTTCATCTCATCCCAGAATCACATGCATATGCAGACGACTGCACACTGACATTCACTTATCCAAGAGAAGAAATGCCAGCTGCTCTAAGCTACATCAATCACCAGCTGAGAGCTATATCAGCTTGGGGAAATAGATGGCAAGTAACATTTGCACCTGAGAAAACGCAAATGATGATCGTCTCTAGGCACCATGATGGAAATGCTGGTGCAGTAGTAAGGATGAATGGGAGGGTGTTGGCACCTGGAGAAGTTGATATCCTTGGGGTGAAATCTGACTCCAAACTAACCATGAAGAACCATGTTCTAAATCTTGCAAACAAGGCAGCCAGGAAGCTTACAGCACTTCGCCGTATCTCGCATCTACTTGACAGTAGGGATTGCAAGATTCTGTACGAGGCACAAGTACGCTCGCACCTTGAGTATGCTCCACTTTCTTGGTTTGCCTGCCCCCCCCCCTCTCATCTGCAACTGCTTGACAGAGTAGAGAACAGAGCAAGACGTCTCATCTCTCGCCTGGACCCATCCTGGATAGATCTGTCATTTCAGCAGAGCCTTCAACACAGGAGGGATGTGGGTGGCCTTACTGTTATGTACAAGGCCAATATTGTCAAAGTACCACACTTGGATCCACTTCGAGGACAGCGTGAAACAAGCTTTTATGCCACAAGACGGGCAGAAAGCAGCAACTTCACTCTGGCTGTACCCTTCTCCAGAACTTCACTCCATCTGAGATCCTATATACCCAGGATGACTCGAGTATGGAACACATTCGTACAGCATAATGATGTCAACGAGATAAAGTCAGTTGATCAAATGAAAATTCTGGCCCACAGATGGCTCCAACTTCATCCTGTTCCCTACTTGTATGTCTCATAACAATGAAAATGCTTTCAAATGAGCTGATGTAGGTAACAGCTCTTAGCTTGCCATTAAAGTTAGGAATCCTTAACCTGTAAATAGCTTGTCAATAAAGCTAAGGATCCTTAACCTTGTCAAACCCTGTGTAAAAAAAAAAAGAGAGATAATTGTTCTGAAGTTTTAAAGTGAGAGATAATAAACAGAAAAGCTTTAAAGCTACGAACAAGAAAGTAAAGATAATTTTAATTGATAGTTGGAGGTGGTGGAGATGGTATTGGTGGCAGTGACAACGTTAGTAACAGAGACAGTATATATCACGTTCCCTGCCTGAACTGGTCAGACGCGCAGATCGTCGAGTCAATTCGGAAAGCTATTTTCTTGGTTGTACACACAAGACACTTGACTGAGTTCATTTATAATGAACCTTAACGGAGAAGTGAACTGAACCCCAGATAGGTCTTCGTTAAAACAATTTTGAGCTATTTTTCTCCTTGGCCTGATATTAAACCCTATAATTTTCTCATTCTCAAGGAGCTGCATGACCCTTGTGGGTTTAGTGTTCCCATGTGAATAAGCATTACGGACCGAGTTTTAGAATTAATATTTGTGCAAATGCTGGTAGACGCAGATACGAGAAAGAATAAACGTGAAGCTAGCAAGAAGGAGAGAGAACTAGACAACAAGTCACCAGAAAGACAGAAATAAAAAAAAACTCAACAATACGACCACCAGGTACGAGAGAAATAAATTCGCATGATGGAAGAAATCAAGTTACGGCTGTAAACAGCCAGATGAGTGACGTCAAGGAAACAACTTGAAAAATATGGGCAGAGAGAGAGAGAGAGCACAAGAAAGTTTGAAATTAAGAAGGAAACTCATAAGATAGAAACTTTTAACGAGGGGGGGAAGCAGATAATATGTTTTGCTGGTGCTTGATCAGCGAGACGGAGCAATTGAGTGGTCAGTTGACATCATGACCAAGTAATTACAGCTCCTGTGGGGGACGGGTACCGCTGGGATTCTTTTTCATTAGAAATAGATATAATATCAGAACTATATGAGAGTTAAATGCAGCTTTGCGATGGCTGTAGATACACCTCTGGAAATTTAGAGATATCAAATAAAATAATGATCAGAGATTTACGGACGTTTTTTTTTCATCTATTAAATAATTATTTTGATTACTTGGGTTAAACAGCTGTGTCATTGGAGATTTCGAGTCAGTGTTGCGAATCGTACTGTTGGAAAATTTCAAGGAAAGAAAATGTGACATTTGAAGAGTTTTTTGACCTCCTAGAAGATCAATAAAAAGGGTAAAAACAAAAGAACATACGTAAAGGAACAAAAAATACAAACGAAGAGAACGAAAGAGGAAGACTTCAAGAGAGATGTCTTCACGATCGAGTTTTCCCTTAGTTACTAACTACAGCAACTGATGGTCTCTCTTGTTGTAGCAATGTTCTCATGATAATCCTCCCGGGACTAGCATGTCACTAAATTAAATGTGAGGGCACAAGTCCGTAGACTTTTGTATTGCATATTTAATATACCTGCAATACAGCCACGGAATCTATCATTTTCTCGAGTGGGTGGATGTGCTATTTTTACCAGGCTTATTTTTGTTTGTGGCGAAGCGCCGACGCTAATGGAGTTCTTCATTCATGAAATTTGTGATTCTCTCGTGAAATTCGTGATTCTTTTTTTTTATTCATTGTGAAAATGATCGTCCTAAACTCTTTAGGTTCTGAAGGGAAGGAGTTGGTGGGTATTTTTGGGAGAGAAGATGGGAAGGCAGGAGGGAGGGAAGGCAACAGGAAGATAAGAAGGAAAGACTGGTAAGCTGTTGCTACAGGGAATATATATAGTAGATTTTTAGAGGTAAATAGATGTAGATGCTTAAAAAAAAGAATAAAAATCTTTATGCTTAAAAAAAAGAATAAAAATCTTTATGCTTAAAAAAAAGAATAAAAATCTTTATTCAGGTGGAAGGAGTTGAAGGTAGGAATAGAGTTATCAACTATTGCACGGAGTTGCGCAATTTCTTTCAAATTAATTTACCCACACTTAGCAAATTCTAATTCTAATTCGTGTGGTACACACAGGCGTGCTAAATGTTGTGTCGTGAGTGTTATCTCCACCCTGACTAGCATCTTGATTGACCTGCTCTCAGCGGAGTGTTCGAAGCAAGCATACAAATAGCTAGAGTCCTCTCCACCGCCAGTACCGCAGGATGGGGTCCTCTCCACCGCCAGTACCGCAGGATGGGGTCCTCTCCACCGCCAGTACCGCAGGATGGGGTCCTCTCCACCGCCAGTACCGCAGGATGGAGTCCTTTCCACCGCCAGTACCGCAGGATGGAGTCCTTTCCACCGCCAGTACCGCAGGATGGGGTCCTCTCCACCGCCAGTACCGCAGGATGGAGTCCTATCCACCGCCAGTACCGCAGGATGGAGTCCTCTCCACCACCAGTACCGCAGGATGGGGTCCTCTCCACCGCCAGTAGCGCAGGATGGAGTCCTCTCCACCGCCAGTACCGCAGAATGGAGTCCTCTCCACCACCAGTACCGCAGGATGGAGTCCTCTCCACCGCCAGTGCCGCAGGATGGAGTCCTCTCCACCGCCAGTACCGCAGGATGGAGTCCTCTCCATCGCCAGTACTGCAGGATGGAGTCCTATCCATCGCAAGAACCGCAGGATGGAGTGCTCTCCATCGCAAGTACCGCAGGATGGAGTCCTCTCCATCGCAAGTACCGCAGGATTGAAAATCCTCTCCAATGTAATTACCACAGGATGGAGTCCTCTCCACCGCAAGTACCATAGGATGGAGTCCTCTCCACCGCAAGTGCCACAGGATGGAGTCCTCTCCACCGCAAGTACCGCAGGATTAAAAATCCTCTCCACCGCAAGTAGCGGAGGATGGAGTCATCTCCACTGCAAGTACCGCAGGATGGAGTCCTCTCCACTACAATATTGGTAGGATGATGAGTCCTGTTCACCTGTTTCAGTCTAGCCAGAACCTAGAAATGACCTATCCAGCACCTAATGATGAGTTCATTAGGTGCTCGATAGGTCATTTCTAGATTCTGGTCATTAACTATGATTATGTTAATCCGTTTTCCCACTGAATGCCCCATATTCCTTCCGGCATTTATCCAAGTGCGGTACTGAAAAAAAATTGCCATGACATGCTAAATGTTCCCACTGATTAAAAATTACCTTAGCATGTTAAATGTTGCTGCATCATGTTAAATGCTGCCATTGTAAGTTAAACGCCTTTGTGTTACCATGTAAAGATGTGACCTCAGAATTGCTTGAGCTTTCATGAGTATGATAGTTCGTTAACCATCAGGTACAAACCTGATGGCTGACGAACTGATGGCTGACGAACTGATGGCTGACGAACTGATGGTTGATAAACTGATGGCTGACGAACTGATGGTTGACAAACTGATGGCTGACGAACTGATGGTTGACGAACTGATGGCTGACGAACTGATGGTTGACGAACTGATGGCTGACGAACTGATGGCTGACGAACTGATGGCTGACGAACTGATGGCTGACGAACTGATGGCTGACGAACTGATGGTTGACAAACTGATGGCTGACGAACTGATGGTTGACAAACTGATGGCTGACGAACTGATGGTTGACAAACTGATGGCTGACGAACTGATGGTTGACAAACTGATGGCTGACGAACTGATGGCTGACGAACTGATGGTTGACAAACTGATGGCTGACGAACTGATGGTTGACAAACTGATGGCTGACGAACTGATGGTTGACAAACTGATGGCTGACGAACTGATGGCTGACGAACTGATGGTTGATAAACTGATGGCTGACGAACGGATGGTTGATAAACTGATGGCTGACGAACTGATGGCTGACGAGCTGATGGTTGACGAACTGATGGCTGAATAACTGATGGTTGACGAACTGATGGTTGACAAACTGATGGCTGACGAACTGATGGCTGACGAACTGATGGTTGATAAACTGATGGCTGACGAACTGATGGTTGACAAACTGATGGCTGACGAACTGATGGCTGACGAACTGATGGTTGATAAACTGATGGCTGACGAACTGATGGTTGACAAACTGATGGCTGACGAACTGATGGTTGACAAACTGATGGCTGACGAACTGATGGTTGACAAACTGATGGCTGACGAACTGATGGTTGACAAACTGATGGCTGACGAACTGATGGCTGACGAACTGATGGCTGACGAACTGATGGCTGACGAACTGATGGCTGACGAACTGATGGCTGACGAACTGATGGCTGACGAACTGATGGCTGACGAACTGATGGTTGACAAACTGATGGCTGACGAACTGATGGTTGACAAACTGATGGCTGACGAACTGATGGTTGAGAAACTGATGGCTGACGAACTGATGGCTGACGAACTGATGGCTGACGAACTGATGGCTGACGAACTGATGGCTGACAAACTGATGGCTGACGAACTGATGGCTGACGAACTGATGGTTGACAAACTGATGGCTAACGAACTGATGGCTGACGAACTGATGGTTGACGAACTGATGGCTGACGAACTGATGGCTGACGAACTGATGGTTGACGAACTGATGGTTGACGAACTGATGGCTGACGAACTGATGGCTAACGAACTGATGGCTGACGAACTAATGGTTGACAAACTGGTGGTTGACAAACTGATGGCTAACGAACTGATGGCTGACGAACTGATGGCTGACGAACTGATGGCTGACGAACTGATGGTTCACGAACTGATGGTTCACAAACTGATGGCTGACGAACTGATGTCTGACGAACTGATGGTTAACGAACTGATGGTTAACGAACTGATGGTTGACGAACTGATGGCTGACGAACTGATGGCTGACGAACTGATGGCTGAGGAACTGATGGTTAACGAACTGATGGTTGACGAACTGATGGCTGACGAACTGATGGTTGACGAACTGATGGCTGACGAACTGATGGCTGACGAACTGATGGCTGACGAACTGATGGCTGACGAACTGATGGTTAACGAACTGATGGTTAACGAACTGATGGTTGACGAACTGATGGCTGACGAACTGATGGCTGACGAACTGATGGCTGAGGAACTGATGGTTAACGAACTGATGGTTGACGAACTGATGGCTGACGAACTGATGGTTGACGAACTGATGGCTGACGAACTGATGGTTGACGAACTGATGGTTGAGGAACTGATGGCTGACGAACTGATGGCTGACGAACTGATGGTTGACGAACTGATGGTTGACGAACTGATGGTTGACGAACTGATGGTTGACGAACTGATGGTTAACGAACTGATGGTTGACGAACTGATGGCTGACGAACTGATGGCTGACGAACTGATGGTTGACGAACTGATGGCTGACGAACTGATGGCTGACGAACTGATGGCTGACGAACTGATGGTTGACGAACTGATGGCTGACGAACTGATGGTTGACGAACTGATGGTTGACGAACTGATGGTTGACGAACTGATGGTTGACGAACTGATGGTTGACGAACTGATGGTTAACGAACTGATGGTTGACGAACTGATGGCTGACGAACTGATGGCTGACGAACTGATGATTGACGAACTGATGGCTGACGAACTGATGGTTGACGAACTGATGGTTGACGAACTGATGGTTGACGAACTGATGGTTGACGAACTGATGGCTGACGAACTGATGGCTGACGAACTGATGGTTAACGAACTGATGGTTAACGAACTGATGGTTGACGAACTGATGGCTGACGAACTGATGGCTGACGAACTGATGGCTGAGGAACTGATGGTTAACGAACTGATGGTTGACGAACTGATGGCTGACGAACTGATGGTTGACGAACTGATGGCTGACGAACTGATGGTTGACGAACTGATGGTTGAGGAACTGATGGCTGACGAACTGATGGCTGACGAACTGATGGTTGACGAACTGATGGTTGACGAACTGATGGTTGACGAACTGATGGTTGACGAACTGATGGTTAACGAACTGATGGTTGACGAACTGATGGCTGACGAACTGATGGCTGACGAACTGATGGTTGACGAACTGATGGCTGACGAACTGATGGCTGACGAACTGATGGTTGACGAACTGATGGCTGACGAACTGATGGTTGACGAACTGATGGTTGACGAACTGATGGTTGACGAACTGATGGTTGACGAACTGATGGTTGACGAACTGATGGGTAACGAACTGATGGCTGACGAACTGATGGCTGACGAACTGATGGTTGATAAACTGATGGCTGACGAACTGATGGCTGACGAACTGATGGTTGACGAACTGATGGCTGACGAACTGATGGTTGACGAACTGATGGTTGACGAACTGATGGTTGACGAAATGATGGTTGACGAACTGATGGCTCGGTTATGGTACACAAGTAGAAAT
The DNA here is from genome assembly GCF_038502225.1 of Cherax quadricarinatus. NCBI lineage: Eukaryota > Metazoa > Arthropoda > Malacostraca > Decapoda > Parastacidae > Cherax > Cherax quadricarinatus. The sequence continues at coordinate 10,241,513 of NC_091301.1, forward strand.
AAGAAAAAAAATATAGGGTCTGTGAGATTGATAACAGTAATTATGATAATAATAATAATAATAATAATAATAATAATAATAATAATAATAATAATAATAATAATAATAATAATAGTGTATAAGTGGAAGATAGGTATTAATAAAGGGGATATTAATAAGGTCTTGAGGATGTCTCTCCAAGAGAGAACCCGCAGTAATGGATTTAAATTAGATAAGTTTAGATTTAGAAAGGACATAGGAAAGTATTGGTTTGGAAATAGGGTAGTTGATGAGTGGAACAGTCTACCTAGTTGGGTTATTGAGGCTGGGACTTTGGGTAGTTTCAAATTTAGGTTGGATAAGTACATGAGTGGGAGGGGTTGGATTTGAGTGGGACTTGCACATCAGAGCTTATTTCTTGGGTGGCATTGAAAATTGGGTTGGGCAAATGTTTTGTTAGTGGGATGAATTGTAAAGGACCTGCCTAGTATGGGCCAACAGGCCTCCTGCAGTGTTCCTCCTTTCTTATGTTCTCATGTTCTTATAATAATAATAATAATAAGAGACCTCTAGTTCCTGATGCCACTTCCGCCCACCAACAAGGCCAAAAAAGAAAAAAAATTGTTTTTAATATTCCTTGCGGAGGGGCAGCAGCAGGGGAATACTGCCCCCCCCCCCTCATCAAAAGGACTCCTGGTTTTGTGGACTTAGAGAGGGATGTAAGCTTCAGTACGACCACGGAAGAGATGCTCTCAGGGGAGAAATGGCAAAAATATTATGTGTCTCTGTTGGGATAATTGTGGAAGAAAAAGACGAGAATTAGGAGGAGGAGGAGGAGAACAAGAAGAAGAAGAAGAAGAAGAAGAAGAAGAAGAAGAAGAAGAAGAAGAAAGAAAGAAGAAGAAGCAGAAGAAGTTCAAGACCAGTTATTCCTAAGTTACCAGCTGTTTCTAAGTTACTAGCTGGTCTTAAGTTACTAGCTGTTCCTAAGATACCAGCTGTTCCTAAGTTACCAGCTGCTCCTAAGTTACCAGCTGTTCCTAAGTTACCAGCTGCTCCTAAGTTACCAGCTGCTCCTAAGTTACCAGCTGCTCCTAAGTTACCAGCTGCTCCTAAGTTACCAGCTGCTCCTAAGTTACCAGCTGCTCCTAAGTTACCAGCTGCTTCTAAGTTACCAGCTGCTCCTAAGTTACCAGCTGCTCTTAAGTTTGCGTGACGAAGAAGAAAAACAATAGTTCTCCAGTCGCTCGTTCAAATAGGAAGCAAAGTATTGTTGTCACTGTCCAGGAAAATTGCCAATAGCTCTCCCCCCCCCTCCTCCTTCTATCTCTCTTTCTCTCTATCTATCTCACATTGTCTTTGCGGGCTATAGGTGTTGTTGTTGTTGTTGTTGTTGTTGTTGTTGTTGTTGTTGTTGTTGTTGTTGTTGTTGTTGTTCTTCTTCTTCTTCTTCTTCTTCTTCTTCTTGTTCTTCTTCTTGTTCTTCTTCTTGTTCTTCTTCTTCTTGTTTTTCTTCTTGTTCTTCTTCTTCTTCTTATTATTATTATTATTATTATTATTATTATTATTATTATTATTGCTGTTGTTGTTACTGTTTCTGTATTATTATTATTATAATTATTATCGTTATTATTATTAAATTAATGGGGAAGCTGTAAGCGTGTAAGGGCAAGGATAATAAATAAGGTTTGATCCAGGGAAGAGGAAGAGAGAGAGCTGCACTGAACACTCTCAAGGCCCATCAGTACATGGAATAAAATACTTCAGAAATTTTGTGGTACAGACGTGTTGACGATTTTATTTTTGATGTGGAGAGAGGCACAGGGAGGCGTGTTTGTTATTGTCTTTATTTGGAGTGGCGATTAACGATCTGTTTCAATGTATGTACTTAATTTATTAATTAGAGTCGTGCGAGGTTTCGCTCACCAATGAAGTTTTTTTTTTTAGGTGGAAAAAGCTCACCTGTGAGAGAAACGTGTTTTTTTAATTATACTGTTTATTATATTTTTTTGAACGTTTGATCCATCATTAAAATTTTTGTTGGTTGGGGAAAAGATGGCAGATGTGACCCATCTGGGTCACTGTTGTAACCAGAGTCAAACCTTCATTACAACTGTCATTATCTTCTCTAAATCAACACATTCGCCCTTTTATTTACACTTTCCCAGCGACTTTTCTGAGCCAGGACTAGAGAGAAGTGTAGTCAGTGGATTGTTCCTGTGTACTCTTAGTGCACTCCACAGCACCTAGTGGAGCCAGAGAACTGTTGCTATGTACACTCCGCACAGTAAACAAAACTGTTAACAAAAATACAGCACCATCAGTGGATAATGTAAGAAACTCTGCTATATAGCCAATAAAAAATATGAAACCAAAATAATGGAATCAGGTACTAAAAAGTGTGAACAATATATATATATATATATATATATATATATATATATATATATATATATATATATATATATATATATATATATATATATATATATATATATATATATAAACAGGTGATTTAACTATGATAGTTCCTTGATAATGTGAGTAGTCACGAAAGCGCTTGGAATTTCTCTATTCTTTCAGAGTGGTTGTTTTGCATATATATATATATATATATATATATATATATATATATATATATATATATATATATATATATATATATATATATATATATATATATATATTATAACACAGAATAATTAATTTTAAATCAATAAACAGATACCACAATACCAAGGAAATCATTACGCTAATTATGCTGGACAAAAAGGTGTGAGACCTTTCATCTGCCGCAGCTTCCTCCATCTTAATTAATCCTGACTTTGGCTTAATTAGACTGGGTGCGGGTGTTAAGGAGCTGCAGGGTGTATGGACCGAGTGTAGTACGTGTGTATGAACCTGTGTTGCGCTCGTGGCTAACAGTAGTATATACAGGAGCTGAGTGGTGCACATCCTGTTGTCTGGTATTTCAGGACACAGCATACACCCTGGTTGATGCTGTGTCCTGAAATACCACACACTGGACCGTATGGAAATGCAGACTAAATGTAGATGTCATCCTTGCACTACTCCGACCTAACACTCGTTGTACAAGGCTTGAAAGGTGTATATATACAGGCGATGCTAGGTGTATATACTGGGGTTTATAGATATATATTCAGAATCTGGTAGGTTTTTATCCTCTGTCTCTCGTGAGTCTGATGGTCTGTTGTACTCCTCTTTAATGCACGTAAATACAGGGTCTCACTCTCCCTCTCTCTCTCTCTATTTATATATGTATCTCTCGCGCACACACTCACAGTACGCAAGCAACCCAGAACCTCATGAACGTTGGCGCTGGAGTCATCATGTCTAACGCAGACTGCACGCAAATACGCATATTATGCTAAGTGTATCAGTGATACAGTCGTCGGGAGGGAGAGAGAGTTAGTGGGGCGTGAGGGAATCTAGTTCTCTATCTCTCTCTCTCTCTCTCTCTCTCTCTCTCTCTCTTTTCTTTTCTTCTCTTTTAGCTTGCTTCACCCTCTCCCACTATCTCCTTCTCTTCCTGCTCCTCTTACCCATCCTTCGCTTCCTCTTTTTTCTCATAGTCCTTCTCCTCTCCCTTCTTCTGTACCTACTCCTTTTAATCTTTCTCTTCATTCTCCTTCTCTTCCTCTTCTTCCTCCTCCTCCTCCATAAACTACTATTTTCATTTTACTTCCACTTTTCATGTTAAAACCATGCCTCTTCCGTCCTCAATTACTCCGGATTTGCAACGAAGTGAAGGCTATATTTTCCACCTAAACTATTAAGCCCTAAGTCGCTTACAACGAGGCGCTCTCAAAGCCACTTTTTCTATAACATGATGATTTCCTGAGAAATGGCCGGGACAGGCGTGGAACACGTCCAGACATGTTGAGAACGCGTTAAGACACGTATGTACACGTCCCGGAATTTTTAAATGAGATAAGGACACAGTATCGACAATGCGTGCTTGCACAAGCGCGTAAAAGCGTACTCAAACTCACACACACACACACACACACACACACACACACACACACACACACACACACACACACACACACACACACACACACACACACACACACACACATATAGCGTCGAAAATCCGAGGGGAAAAGGAAAAGAATTCGCAGAAGGTATGTGCGTGTTAAAAGAAAACGAAAATTCCTACGTGATCAGGATTTCAATAGATGAAAAATGCTTTGCAGCTTGGGAAAGCAGCTGAAACTATGTTTTGTTTGAGAAGCTCCGTTGATATATGAAGTGAAAAAAATCTGTCTAGAGAGTGTGTGTGTGTGTGTGTGTGTGTGTGTGTGTGTGTGTGTGTGTGTGTGTGTGTGTGTGTGTGTGAATGTGTATGTGTGTGTACTCACCTATTTGTGGTTGCAGAGGTCGAGTCTTAGCTCCTGGCCCCGCCTCTTCACTGGTTGCTACTGGGTCCTCTCTCTCCCTCCTCCATGAGCTTTATCATACCTCGTCTTAAAACTATGTATAGTTCCTGCCTCCACTACGTCACTTTCAAGGCTATTCCACTGCCTGACAACTCTATGACTGAAGAAATACTTCCTAACATCCCTTTGACTCATCTGAGTCTTCAACTTTCAATTGTGACCTCTTGTTTCTGTGTCCCTTCTCTGGAACATCCTGTCTTTGTCCACCTTGTCTATTCCTCGCAGTATTTTATATGTCGTTATCATGTCTCCCCTGACCCTTATGTCCTCCAGTGTCGTCAGGCCGATTTCCCTTAACCTTTCTTCATAGGACATTCCCCTTAGCTCCGGAACTAACCTTGTGTGAGTATGTATGTGTATGTGTGTGTGTGTGTATGTATGTGTGTGTGTCCACTGAATTCGTCTAGTTTGTTCAGTCGCATCATGAACGTAAGTCTGCTGAGTGGATGTTATCTATGCTCTGCTGGATAACTCTTGCCTTCATGGATGCGATGATATTCCTGATCCCACAGCGATTATTCCCTCGAGCAGCGTCGTTATTGTTCTCGCACCGTACTTTGTCATCCTTCATAAGCTCTTTTCAGTCCTAAAATTTTAATTAGTGCTTGGTTCAAAATGCCACATTTTCTTCCCTTCCCCTGACGTAACTAAAGCCTTTTTCCCCCCATTCCTATTTTACTTTCAATTTATAATCATTCTCAAAGTGGCGTTCCTTTCTTAAGTTTACCTACATGCTTTTATCCTTTGTGTTCATTTCTCTGTGTATTGCCAGCCTTCAGTTCTCGCATTTTTGCATGTTTATCGTTTTTCTTCTCTAAGTCTCTTAATAAACCATTAACTTTCTCTCTTCTCATTTGTTCTTCTCTTTTTAAATACGAGTTTCTCCTCCAACTCTGGGTATTTTTAGCAAGGTATTACATTCCATCAACTCACCTGTTCTCTTTACTTCCATTCGTATTTCACAGTATATTGCATTCAGAAAGTCTTTCCTCTGTTTATAGTCATCTTTTATGTAGTCTGGTGTGGGATATAAGGCACGGGTTCAGGGGTTTCTTGTAGTTGACGGCCCTGTAAGCTGTGCATCTGTTATTGTAGTTGACGGCCCTGTAAGTTGTGTATTTATCATTGTAGTTGACAGCTCTGTAAGCTGTGCATCTGTTATTGAAGTTGACGGCCCTGTAAGTTGTGTATTTGTCATTATAGTTGACAGCTCTATAAGCTGTGCATCTGTCATTGTAGTTGACGGCTCTGTAAGTTGTGCATCTGTCATTGTAGTTGACGGCTCTGTAAGTTGTGCATCTGTCATTGTAGTTGTGTTGGAGAAGGACACAAGGGAGGTTGGTGCCTCGATGCTCTAGGGAGTGATGTATATAGCAAGAGGAGGGGGCTGGTGGTGAGATAGTTCTGGGGATAGAGAATGTACCTTCAAGACCTTAAGTCTCTCTTAGGCTGGGGGTAAACAAGTGACCTAAGAGACAGGAACTACTTTCCATTCCCAGGAGCTGTGTACCTCGTGAATATTATTTACCTACTAGAGGTGAGATGGGTGTCCGGGTGTTCGACTCTGGGTGTGAAAGGAACGGATAGAAGGCAAGGACTGCAGGGAAGGAGAGGATTTGGGTTGAAGGTATAGGAGTTAGAAGGTGAAAGAGAGTGGAGGGTTTGGGGAAAGGTTGGAGGTGGAGTAGGGAGAATGGGGGTTGCGGTTAGGGAGTGTTCCCAAGGGAGGGATTGGAAAGTTTGACACTTAAAGTTTAAGTGTTTCTGGTTCCTGTGATCACTGGTCTCTCACAACACAACACTAAAACTTCCAAGTCACTAATTGTACCTCAGCTTACTTCTTGAAACTACTTAGTCCTCCTCCTCATCCTCATCCTATCTTCCCCTCCTCCTCCTATCTTCCCCTCCTCCTCCTCCTCATCCTATCCACCCATCCTCCTTCTCATCCTATTCTTCCCTCCTCCTCCTCATCCTATTCTCCCCCTCTTCCTCATCCTTATCTCCCCCTCTTCCTCATCCTTACCTCCCCCCCCCTTCTCCTAAACCTCATGCTCCTTATCCTTCTGATTCTGCTACTGTTCCTCCTGTTCCTGCTCCTCCTATCCCATCTCTTCTTATGTTCTTATGTTCTTATGAGTGGGAGGGGCTGGGTTTGATTGGTGTCATGGGGTACGGGAGTTATTTCTTGAGTAGCTTTAGGTAGATGTCGTTTTGATAAGGACCTGCCTCGTATGGGCCAGTAGGCCTTCTGCAGTGTTCCTACATTCTCATGTTCTTATGTTCTTCTGTAAAACAAATTCCCATCTTTCATCCAGGTGACCACCTGCAACTTGGAGAAGCCCCAGTCATGTCTTGGGAAACATGTCTTGGATAATACGACTCGGTCTTATTGGAAAAAATAAAACGAGAGAGAACAATTTCCATTTGGAATAAAAAAAAAGATTTTACCGCCCAGAGTTTAATATTTATGTGTTTCCTGGAGGCTTTGATGTGTTTTCCAGATTTCTGGTGTGTTGCGTGATATGTGTTGCAGTTTATAGTGTAAGTGTCGGTACCGGAGTTTACTGTACAACTTATAGGAAGAAAAACTCATCTCCGAGAAGGGGGCAAGAACTAGGTGTCAGTCATACTCAACATTAGGTCACTAGGGAGTCAGAAAGACCTAGGTGTCAGCCACACTCATCACCAGGTCACTTGGGAGTCAGGAAGACCTAGGTGTCAGCCATACTCAACACCAAGTCACTGGGGAGTCAGGAAGACCTAGGTGTCAGCCACACTCAATGCCTGGTCACTAGGGAGTCAGGAAGACCCAGGTGTTAGCCACACTCAACACCAGGTCACTAGGGCGTCAGGAAGACCTAGGTGTCAGCCTCACTCAACACCTGGTCACTAGGGAGTCAGGAAGACCTAGGTGTCAGCCTCACTCAACACCAGGTCACTAGGGCGTCAGGAAGACCTAGGTGTCAGCCTCACTCAACACCTGGTCACTAGGGAGTCAGGAAGAATACAATTTTCTATATTGTGTACAATTCTCAGAATTGAAAACAATTTTCTACATTGTGTACAGCTCTATACATTTTATACAATTCTCTACATTGAATATAATTCTCAGCATTGTATACAATTCTCAGCACTGAATACAATTCTCTACATCTTATACAATTCTCAGCATTGTATTCCCCTTTTGTTTGTATTCAGCCGAGAACTATGGTTGCATGTAAGTTATTTTTGTTAATGTTTGTTAGTACAAGAAAGATCAGTGGAGTCCTTACTCACCAGGAAGGTAACTCACCCGTGTTGTCACTCACCCGTGTTGTTACTCACCCGTGTTGTTACTCACCTGAGTGACGCCAGCGGGGACTGATAGCACCAGAGAGACGCACCACACACCGATGATAGCCCGGCGGCAGTTACTGAGAGTACAGAAGGTGCGGGACCTCATAGGGTACACAATCACGATGTACCTGCAGGAGGAGAGAAACAGCACCCGTAAGGCTCCACTTTCTAGGATCAAGAGCCCTCCAGTAGGACAGGCGTACGGTACTCGTGCTACGAAGGCGCCAGGGCTGATAACCTTGCAAAAAAATGAACCCACGTTGAGCACTACGGTAGTGGAGCCTCGATATACCGTCCCCAGGGGGGGTTAATGAACCTCGTTAATGGAGCACTAATGGTGCACTCTTTTATTTAATGTGGTGTGGTAGTTAGGATCCATACGTAGTAGGTGGGATATGGATAGTAATAATGAGTAATAACTAAGAATAGTTGTTATAACAACCAACAACATCAATATTATTATCGTCATTATCATTATTATTATTAAACAATCTATAATCCCCACAGTCTACCAAAGACAGAAAAACTACACATATTTCCTAATCCACACACACACACACACACACACACACAGTTGAAGAGGCTGGGCCAGGAGCTGTGAATCGACCCCTGCAACCACAACTAGGTGAGTACATATATATATATATATATATATATATATATATATATATATATATATATATATATATATATATATATATATATATGATGGGGTCCACCTCTGGTGTAAATTGTGGGACCCACAGCCTCGGAGAAGTGGATAAAAAGGCTTCAAGGAAGAATATTTGGATTTCTTCCTGAAGCCGTTTGAATATTCCACTTCCCCTACAACCCCATCTTTTCATATTTTTTTTACCAATAAGAATATTTTATTACATAATATGGTACAAAAGATTTAAGAGATACATTTTTGATATAAAGGTGGCATATAAGGTACATGTTGTTACGTGTGTATCACCGATTATAAGGCGAAAATCTCATCCAGCTCCTCAGAGCTGGGGCGTGTGCCCAAAATACAGCAAGCATTACCCCTTTGAACAGCCGCACTGAGCCGCTGGAACAGAAAACTAGCTGCCCTAGGATCCCTAGTTACCCTGATGAGTCTTTTTCCCAGCTCCTTAAGGAATTTAGATGCATTCTTTCCCCATGAGCCAAGGGTCTCTGAGCCTATGGGAACAAACATATAATGATAGGCAAGTTCTCCATATTTTCTAGACTTTCGGGACTCCCTGAAGCTGGCAGCTGCCCCTCCTTCCTCCCTGGTGTATTGGAGATAGGTATCAGCCAAGGTAGATGCATATGTATAGTCCCACACCACCTGCTTCCCATCTGTCCAGGCTTGAATGTTGATACCATCTGGACGCTTCTGGCTGCCATCAGATCTGCATAGCTGGGGTGGCTCCCTTACTGCTGGGCATCCGGCTGTTGTGAGGCTCCTCTTGATAATGTTATTAACCTCCTCATGTCTTGCAATCTTTCCCTCGGATTTACGGCACACAAGATCATGGTACCCGAATCGGTCCGCTGTTTCACTGCCACAAATATACCTGTTTTCGGCGAGAACAGGGGCGGCAAGTCGAAGGGCAACACCGATGCGGGTGGTCTGTGGGTCGAGGCGTGTGCCAAGGCTGGAGTTGGGAACAGCCAACAGAAAATCCCCTACATGAGGGGCTCTCACTGCCAGGAGGCGGGCTCTATCCTTCCCTGACACACTCTGAAGCACTGTTGAGGCTATATTTTCCACTATTGGACCATCCCAGTGCGATTGTTTGTAGTTGTTGTGGGGAGCAGGTCTGGTTTCAGAGCCCTTTAGATTATCCCAGATCATGGCTCCGTCAATGAACTCTTGGTCCTGGACTCCAATCTTGTCCCTAAGATGTTCAGGGAGAATCGCTGCTACAAACCCTATGGATGCAATACATGAGGACAAAAAAGCAGGAAGCGCAATCTGTGATGACTTACGGACATCAATGCCTCCTAGTCTGACTGGAAGTGTTGCTTGGTTCCACTGCCCGTCTTCAAGAGTAAGGTTAAGTACTTTCGTAAAAATCTGCCTCAGGATACTGTTATATTCGTGCAGTATAGGGTTATCATATGAAGGTGCACATCTTAGGATATATATGTATATATATATATATATTTTTTTATATAGGATGGGGTCCACCTCTGGTGTAAATTGTGGGACCCACAGCCTCGGAGAAGTGGATAAAAAGGCTTCAAGGAAGAATATTTGGATTTCTTCCTGAAGCCGTTTGAATATTCCACTTCCCCTACCACCCCATCTTTTAATATATTTTTTTTTACCAATAGGAATATTTTATTACATAATATGGTACAGAAGATTTAAGAGATACATTTTTGATATAAAGGTGGCATATAAGGTACATGGTGTTACATGTGTATCACCGATTATAAGGCGAAAACCTCATCCAGCTCCTCAGAGCTGGGGCGTGTGCCCAAAATACAGCAGGCATTACCCCTTTGAACAGCCGCACTGAGCCGCTGGAACAGAAAACTAGCTGCCCTGGGATCCCTAGTCACCCTGATGAGTCTTTTCCCCAGCTCCTTAAGGAATTTAGATGCATTCTTTCCCCATGAGCCAAGGGTTTCTGAGCCTATGGGAACAAACATATAATGATGGGCAAGTTCTCCATATTTTCTAGACTTTTGGGACTCCCTGAAGCTGGCAGCTGCCCCTCCTTCCTCCCTGGTATATATATATATATATATATATATATATATATATATATATATATATATATATATATATATATATATATATATATATATATATATATATATATATATATATATATATATATATATATATATATATATATATATATATATATATATATATATATATATATGCAATAAGATCACAGTAAACAGGTGATTTCAGAATATGCAAAACAACCACTCTGAAAATTTGCGATAAAGTTTATTACGGTCAAACTGGTAAAAATCTCGAACTAAGATTAAAACAACATAAATATAGCATTAGAACTGGACAAGATTCCAATGCTCTATTTATTCATGTAAGAGATTTTAACCATCCAATTGATTTTCAAAAAGTTGAGAAAGTAGTATCAAGCAAGTCCATGGTCGACAGGAATATAATTGAATCTTGTTTCATAAAAAGCAGTTTTGACAATAATATGAATATTTCCTTTGGTTTATATAAATTAGATCCATTTATAATTAATAGAATTTGGGAAGAATTTAATAATACACTAGACAAATAATCTTTAAAATTTCTTATTTCTTGGGTAGAATAGTTTGTGGGGTGAGTTGTGCCAAGGACCTTTCCAAGTTGGCTCGCCGCGCGTCACGTGTTTAAACCGTTGTGGGATCTGATAGTGAGGTGCCGACCAGACCCCTTATATAGCTTCCTTGGATGCTTTACTTTCATAGTTCCTTGATAATGTGAGTAGTCACGAAAGCGCTTGGAATTTCTCTATTCTTTCAGAGTGGTTGTTTTGCATATATATGTATATAAATATATAAATATATTATATATATATATATATATATATATATATATATATATATATATATATATATATATATATATATATATATATATATTGGTTAATGCTTTCAGTATGAGAGAGAGCACTGACGTGGGGAGTAACTCACTGAATCAAGCCATCAAACGTTTATCTAGGAAGACGAGGCACCATTTGGAGGATGATTTGATCGTTTGTATTGAGAGAGGAAGTTGAGGAGTAGCTGCAGGACGGGGGGGATATGGGGGCATCGTTTGACGAGGACTCAACTTGAGACCAGAGAGAGGACGGAAACTGAGGATGGCCTAATTAAACCCCTCACACCAAAGGCGTTGGCATCAACGGTCAGCATAAGGCGAAAATATATATGGATAAACCCAGAATGTTAATTTCACCAGGTTATATGTTAAATGTTGTCTCTTGCTAAAAGTATTTATTTTGAGGAAGGATGGGCGGGGACTTGAACCTGATCGTGGTTCAGCGTTGGGCTTTCTACATGCCGTTTATTCTTTTGTTTATGTAGCCTTGTTAGAGATGCAGAGAAATGCTGTATGTAACTTTTCTGTATCTAAACAGAATCGTAGATGACAGGAAAGCAGCTGTGAGAGCACCGAAGAATCTTTTTAAAATGAAAATACAAGCTCTAATGTCGCAGTTTGACGACGAGAAATACAAGAGGAGAAAAGAAAAAGAGGTGGCATACTTGAGTCGTGCTGGTGATGTTCACAGCAGACACCACCACTCGCTAATATACGAACTCACTCATTCACTCGTTCACACCTCTACTCCCTCCCTCCCATACTAACTCGCTCACCCACTCCTTCACTCTCCTCCTCGCCGTGCAGGCTTACGGGTTCCAGGCAGAATGAATGGCAACGCAAGACGCAAAAGATGGGAAGCAATTTCAGAAATTGCTCAACAAAACGAGAGTTCGACAGAGTAAGGCTAGCGAGGTCGCTCCTTCAGTCACACGATGAATGTGCTCCTAGTTTGGTATATACGTATATATATATATATATATATATATATATATATATATATATATATATATATATATATATATATATATATATATATATATATATATATATATAATGATTTATATAATATTGGCTCAACCTGTCTTGTTGAAAATTATAATTATTTTTCAGTGTTAAGAAAAAAGATATTAAATTTGTTATATCGTAACATCTCGTCTCCGGTTTTAGTAAATACTCATTTTTTATATATATTACGAAATGTTTCTTCTCTCTCAGTTAAAAACTGGTTTAAGGTTTATATACTCAAGGAGGAAAAATGAAGGATAGAAGAGCTTGGCTGCTGCACTTCACAAATTACTCAAATATTGGTATTTCGGTTGTTCCTGGACCCTGAACTGGAAGATGTTTTGGTCCTTCCTCGACCAAAAACTAGTGGATGTTTTGGTCCTGCCTGAACCCAAAACTGGAGGATGTTTAGGTCTGTCTTGGATCATAAACTAAAAGATGTTTCGATCCATCCCTTTTGTGTGTGTGTGTGTGTGTGTGTGTGTGTGTGTGTGTGTGTGTGTGTGTGTGTGTGCGTGTGCGTGTGTGTGTGTGTACTATAGGGCAATAAATACCTTCACAAACGTATACACATCTCAAAAGCACAACAACAAAAAATTGCAAAAAAAAAATCAACCCAGCCATAACACTACAAAACACACACCAGTTACCATCACTCACTCAACAAAGACAAGAAGATCCAATCAAAAAAAATTTCTTTTTGGGGAAGAGTAAAATAGTCCTGACCTCTCTGAGGTGATTACTGTGAGGATAACAACTTACCTCTCAAGGCTGACTGCTGTGAGGTTGAGTACTGAAGCTACGGCAGACAGCAGCTCACAGTAAGATGAGAGTTTGCACACTGGTAGGGAGAGGTGGGGCGTCCATAGGAAGTATTGCAGAGTCTCTAGTGGTACACACAACAACAGCAGCAGTAGGTCAGCCACCGCTAGTGACACCAGGAACCAACTGGGGGAGAGACACGTACGTCAAAGTGGTGAGAAGTACGTCAAGGTGGTGAGAAGTACGTTAAGGTGGTGACAAGTACGTCAAGGTGGTGACACGTACGTCAAGGTGGTGACACGTACGTCAAGATGGTGAGAAGTACGTCAAGGTGGTGGTACGTACGTCAAGGTGGTAACAAGCGTCAAGATAGTGCAAGAATACAATGTGTTGTCCACTCCCTCCTTTCTTTCTCTGTATAACTTTCTCTTAGTCTCTCTCTCTCTCTCTCTCTCTCTCTCTCTCTCTCTCTCTCTCTCTCTCTCTCTCTCTCTCTCTCTCTCTCTCTCTCTCTCTCTATCTATCTATCTATCTATCTATCTATCTACCTATCTATCTATCTATCTCCCTCACATACATACCACAGTACAAGGAAATAAGTCCTGTATCCCAAATAAGAGCACTGGATAATATATCGTAATATATAATATAGACCTACACACACACACACACACACACATAACTCTCCCCTTCCGTCCCATACTCATAGCCGGGCTCAAGAGGATGAGTGGCTACCATTTCCCTTTGGTCATAATACAGTACACTACATGCATGACCACTGCAGGGAGTGCCTTAAATATATATATATATATATATATATATATATATATATATATATATATATATATATATATATATATATATATATATATATGTATGTATATGGTTCTGCCAACTCTAGTAATTTTGCTGCGGAATTAACCAATCTGTTTTGTATTTTTAAGGCACTCCCTGCAGCGGTCATGCATGTAGTGTACTGTATTATGACCAAAGGAAAATGGTAGCCACTCATCCTCTTGAGCCCGGCTATGAGTATGGGACGGAGGGGGAGAGTTATGTGTGTGTGTGTGTGTTACCTGGAGGTTACCTGGAGGTTATTCCGGGGATCAACGCCCCCGCGGCCCGGTCCATGACCAGGCCTCCCGATGGATCAGGGCCTGATCAACTAGGCTGTTACTGCTGGCCGCACGCAGTCCGACGTACGAGCCACAGCCCGGCTGATCCGGCACTGACTTTAGGTATCTGTCCAGCTCTCTCTTGAAGGCAGCCAGGGGTTTATTGGCAATTCCCCTAATGCTTGATGGGAGGCTGTTGAACAGTTTTGGGCCCCGGACACTTATGGTGTTTTCTCTTAGTGTACCAATGGCGCCCCTACTTTTTATTGGCGGCATTTTGCATCGCCTGCCCAGTCTTTTACTTTCGTAGGGAGTGATTTCTGTGTGCAGATTTGGGACCATTCCTTCCAAGATTTTCCAAGTGTAGATTATGATATATCTCTCCCTCCTGCGTTCCAACGAGTACAAGTCAAGTGCTTCCAAGCGTTCCCAGTAGTTAAGGTGCTTGACAGAACTTATACGTGCAGTAAAGGATCTCTGTACACTCTCTAGATCTGCGATTTCACCTGCTTTGTATGGAGATGTTAATGTACAGCAGTATTCCAGCCTAGAGAGAACAAGTGATTTGAAAAGGATCATCATGGGCTTGGCATCTCTCGTTTTGATGTGTGTAGGTCTATATTATATATTACGATATATTATCCAGTGCTCTTATTTGGGATACAGGACTTATTTCCTTGTACTGTGGTATGTATGTGAGGGAGATAGATAGATAGATAGGTAGATAGATAGATAGATAGATAGATAAATAGAGAGAGAGAGAGAGAGAGAGAGAGAGAGAGAGAGAGAGAGAGAGAGAGAGACTAAGAGAAAGTTATACAGAGAAAGAAAGGAGGGAGTGGACAACACATTGTATTCTTGCACTATCTTGACGCTTGTTATTATTTATTTATTAATTTATTTATGTATTTATATAATGCTTTCATCAGTGTAAACATTGCAAAATAGAAACAATAAATCCTTTGACATTTTCAGTATTGGAAGACTGACACACTAGATTAATATTTCACTGTGTCGAATTATGAAAATTAAATCGCAAATATAATACTACATTGAAAAATGAGATAATTATATGACGGAGAGATAGCTGATAAATACAGTGACATGGACGATATAAGTCTTAAGTGACAGTGACAATAGTGGTCCGGATCATATACCTGGAAGTGAATACCAAGACTTACACCTAGGTGAGATAATGCAGTCATACACCTAGGTGAGATAATGCAGTCATACACCTAGGTGAGATAATGCAGTCATACACCTGGGTGAGATAATGCAGTCATACACCTAGGTGAGATAATGCAGTCATACACCTGGGTGAGACAATGCAGTCATACACCTGGGTGAGATACTGCAGTCATACACCTGGGTGAGATAATGCAGTCATACACCTGGGTGAGATACTGCAGTCATACACCTGGGTGAGATAATGCAGTCATACACCTAGGTGAGATAATGCAGTCATACACCTGGGTGAGATAATGCAGTCATACACCTGGGTGAGATAATGCAGTCATACACCTAGGTGAGATAATGCAGTCATACACCTGGGTGAGATAATGCAGTCATACACCTAGGTGAGATAATGCAGTCATACACCTGGGTGAGATAATGCAGTCATACACCTAGGTGAGATAATGCAGTCATACACCTGGGTGAGATAATGCAGTCATACACCTGGGTGAGATAATGCAGTCATACACCTGGGTGAGACAATGCAGTCATACACCTGGGTGAGACAATGCAGTCATACACCTGGAACTGACAACTCGGTCATACATCCTGGAAATATATAAAATAAATTTATCGACTCGTGAGGCTTACTCGCAGTTGCTGGTCTCAAAAAAAAGTCTTTTATTTTTATTCTGCCAATTTTGAGTCGTCATACGTCGACCATGACCGACCATTGAGGGGTAAATCTGGATTCACCTGTTTTCATTTTTTGTGGAGGTGGCTGGGTGGATGGGAAGTGGGTGGATGGTGGGATGGAATTATGAGGGAATGCAAGAATGGGACAAAGTGAGGATGGAGTGATGGGAGGATAGAGAAGCAGGACTGCACAGGTCTTTACTAGCCTGGGTTTTCACTGAGTTTTGTATTAGGAAAAAAAATGTTCGTTTATATATGTCTTTTTCTCAGCATGTGTGTGTGTGTGTGTGTGTGTGTGTGTGTGTGTGTGTGTGTGTGTGTGTGTGTGTGTGTGTGTGTGTGTGTGTGTGTGTGTGTGTGTGTGTGTGTGTGTGTGTGTGTGTGTGTGTGTGTGTGTGTGTGTGATGTGTATGTGTGTGTGTGTGTGTGTGTGTGTGTGTGTGTGTGTGTGTGTGTGTGTGTGTGTGTGTGTGTGTGTGTGTGTGTGTGTGTGTGTGTGACGTCGTTTGCGTGAGGTATGTTACTACAGCGCCGCCTGAGGGCCGCTCCTACCATGGAGGTCGTGAGATTATCCTTTCTTTTTATGGTAACTACTCTTAAATTGTTCCCCTCAGCCTGTAAGATACAGGTTGTATCACCTATATCTTAGAGGCGAGGTACAGAAGGGGCTACCTGGCCGCAAGTGTATTTATGAATACTTTTTACGTGTCACCTGTTACTTGTATCTCAGTGTGTGAGCCGGTCTTCCCTTCACCATTGTGCGTCATCTTATCGCTGATGGAGGCATGGAGGGCGTCTGCACGTCTTAGTGAGGTCTCGCCTGCCTACTATACTAGACGTGTACTCCGGGTCTTCAGCGGTCTTAGAGTGTCTGCACTTCTTAGTGAGGTCTCGCCTGCCTACTATACTAGACGTGTACTCCGGGTCTTCAGCGGTCTTAGAGTGTCTGCACGTCTTAGTGAGGTCTCGCCTGCCTACTAGCGAGCGGTCTTAATCCTCGTCAAGTAGCCTTCAGCGTATCTTTCATCACCTCTCACCAACGTGCCTCGCTCACTACTCAGGTTGGTTGGTGATCGTCAGCTATGCCGTGTGAATCTGACACCTAAGTTTCAAATGCTCATTCATCCTTCACCAAAAAACACACACTTACGACGAGGTTTTTGTCCATCCTAGACTATTGGCTTTGGAGTGTGAGTGTTCTGGACTTTTTGGTGAATTGTTCCAGCCAGGGTATTGTGACTGATTTCCTCCCTGTCTCCACTGTTTCAACCTTCTACGCTACCTTACCTGTAGTTCCACCACTGGCACTCGCCTGCATGATCATCAACGGAGAGTAATCACCATCCTAGTTGACTACTGTATTTCTACCGCCAGTCCAGCAGCTGTCCAGCATCTTGGGTCGGGGGTCGAGGCTTCGTGTTCACCTCTATCTCTTATTTTATTGTTTCCCATTCTATCGAATTCAACTTTAGGTCCTTCGTTTTTCATTGTTTCATCCACTACTGACTTTCATGGTCGAGGTTTGTTGATGTATTGTAATGAAAGTTTTGTATTGTATTCTCCATCTTTACAATATCTGATTATTTTTCTGAGTTATTGTATTTTGTTTTTAATTACATTTATCCTGAACGTATAAAATTGAATCTTCAGGGAAGATTCAAGGTTTAATACCTCATTATTTTTTGACGTTCTCTCTCTCTCTCTCTCTCTCTCTCTCTCTCTCTCTCTCTCTCTCTCTCTCTCTCATATAGGGTTCTAAACACCGTCTTCTCTTGTTATCTTCCAGAGGCAGAATGGCTGGAACCGAACGCGCTGCAGCAGAGAGCATCACACACAGACTGCGACTTACCCGAGCGTGATGACTCCAGCGATGAGAGAGAGAGAGAGAGAGAGAGAGAGAGAGAGAGAGAGAGAGAGAGAGAGAGAGAGAGAGAGAGAGAGAGAGAGAGACAGAGAGAGACAGACAGAGAGAGACAGAGAGAGAGAGAGAGAGAGAGACAGACAGACAGACAGACAGAGACAGAGAGAGAGATAGAAAGACCAGTCCTGAATGTACACTCAAATGTCTTGTTGAACGACCAAGACTCCCTTCTCTTGCACTTAATATTCTCATAAATCTGAGGACCTCATGCAGTGCCCCCATACAAGAGGGGACTCACAACGCTATTTATACCTCAGTGACTGCACTTTCCGCGACAGAGGGTCGAGCTGGAAGCATATTCAAGACGTTGGACATGGATGGGGCCTTAACCTGTTGACGTGTTCACACAGTAGTCACTAAGTACCTGAATGTTAGATCACTACTGAGGAGCCGCATCCTGGGATTCTTCTTCTACCTAATATCTTTCTTGTACTATCACACTTATTTACAAATAACGACGTTTCGGACAGGCTGGTAAAACTTGGTCCGAAACGTCGTTATAAGTTTCTTTCTCCTATATGAGGGCTGTTTTATATTGTTCAAGTCATAGTATTGTGCCTTTTCGTCCTTTTCACATTCATCATCTTAGGACCACGTTTGACATCATGGTACTATGTACAGAGTAAATATTTACAAACTTTTTTCTTTCTAGGTAGAGCTTGATAACGCTTGATAAAGTTCTCCCTAGACTTAAAAAAAAAAATTAAGTAAATAAGTGTTTCTCTGTAGATTGCCTTTTCTATCCTACATACGTGGGCGAGATCTGTCATTACAACATCAGGAAGTATCTCTGACGATGAGCGTGTAAACATACGAAAACGCTCAGATATTTCTCTTCAGCTGTTTACTCACTGGTATTGTTTTCTACATGCATGTATAAGAATGTTGCACATTTGCCACACGTATACATGTCACACCTAAACACTACGTAAACATAGGCCTATGGGTGCGGCACTTTTCTAATGGGGACGAAATCAAACTGGCTCAGATTTAAATACATAAATATTATACGGAGCTTAAAATAGCGCAACTCAAAAAACAACCAAGAATCTGCCGTGACAAAAAAAAATGATTTAGTTTTTGAAGTCAAAAATGCTTAGTTTTCGACACTGATGTTTTTCAGTGTTGAAAGTCCATGGCGGCTTCCGGCTTCCCCATCCACTTCGCCTTCATTCCTTCCGCCTCACGTCTGTGCACACAGACTTATGTCCATAGCCGTATGTACATAAAAGGATTTCAAATAACCTTCAGATATTACTACCAA